>NW_021604706.1:297760-307707 GCF_004785775.1 Grammomys surdaster
TTTTTTTTTTTTTGAGACAGGGTTTCTCTGTATAGTCCTGGCTGTCCTGGAACTCACTCTGTAGACCAGGCTAGCCTCGAACTCAGAAATCCGCCTGCCTCTGCCTCCCAAGTGCTGGGATTAAAGGCATGCACCACCACCGCCTGGCAATGTATATGTTTTGTTAAACTGCTTTGTTAAGTTTATTCCTTGCCAAATGAAAATAATTTAGTATTGAATTGTCTTGGGTTTCAGAGTTTGTTTAGTCTTTCACAATAGTGAGATGCTCATGGGCAGATTGATTTGGTGATTTTTGTTATTTTGAGTTTTGAGATTCTTTTATGTCCTTTTATATATGATTCTGAATGTAGAAGTGCTTCTGTATGTATGGTTCATAATTGAAAATATGTTCATATGCTTTCTTAAGATAACAATTACTTCACATGCGCTTTGAACTTTCAATTGGAATAACTGGTGGGTTTTGCCTTTATATTTTGATTTTATTGGTATAATTGATTACCAGGTGTCATGAATATTAATTTGATTCATTTCTTGTGTATGTACAGAAGGAGCCATAGTTGGTGCTACTTTACACTTTACATTCATCTTCATATTTTATTCTTTATTACAGAAAAGAGAAAATAACTTGTCAAAAAGGTACAGTTCTTACTCTGTTACTTATTTCACAGAAAGATCCCTTTATTTTTGTCACAAATTAGCAATAGGGCTAGAAGGTTGGTATTTTACTTTTTCAAAGTTATTAAACCTTTAATGATTAGTATTACTATGCTGCATATGTTTTATATATGACTTCAGAGAGTGTCAGGGTCTCTGCTTATCTTGAAGAAGCTATTCCTTAAAACATTTAAGGTATATAATTTGGATACTACTGTTGTTAGCCCTACTGGTTCAGATTAAGACCACTACCATAATCTTTGAGCCAAATTTGAAGCACACTTTAATTAAATACTAGCCAGGAGGATGGACTCTGGCCAGGTCCATTCCTGGGTTCTCAGAAAGTGGCCAGGAGTAACATCTTGCAGAAGCTTAAAAAGGCAACCCCACAAGGCTGCTTTCCCATCATGTCCAATCAAGAGCAAACATATATCCGTATGCACATTCTGAAGTGTACCCCACCCCCCTCCCTGCCCACACCCAATCTGAGGCAAGCATATATCCTAACATATTTCCTGCCTACATACTTCCCACCTACATGTGATCAAGCGCATTTGGTATAGTTGAGTAAAACAAACTTGTTTAGGGGAGTGAAAACATGTGGTTTGTTATTTCTCATAAATAATAGCCTCTTAACATTTCAGGAAATATCTGTCCTTGGACAAGAGGCTTATAGGTTAGAGGCATTAACTTAAAATGCAACTTTTATCTGTGATACACTGTTTCCTAAGAATGGTGGGTTTTGAAAGCTGATCTCAATTTTAGGATTTATTACTTCCTTTCCTTAAAGGACCCCTAGTTTTCATCTGCTAAAAGAAACAACGATGATGACAGTGTGTATTGTTTTGAAGACAAGGTGTACCCAGATAGTCCAGGCTGGCCTTGAACTTGCTGTCCTCCTGTCTCTGCCTTCCAAGGGCTGGGATTAATAGGACTTTGCTATGGTAGCCAGCCAACTGTGCTATCTGTTAACAGGAAGAGCTGGGAATTAGGAATTTCCAAAGTGATTATAACTACATTATTGCTGGCTTGCTCATTTATAGAGTTGATGCAGTTCTTTAAGATTTTGACTTAGAATTAGTGCACAATTAAATTTTGTTCTAGGTTGTAATTTTCTTTGAATTTTAACTTCAAATTGCTGACACTAGAGGCTGATTCACATGATACTGAGAGTTGTATGCTATTGTTAATCTAGTGCTTAACTGTTCAGTTAGTCTTGGATTGTTTGAAAGTTCATTTAATTTATTAATAACTTCCACAAACCATTTCTCTGTATTTTAGGGCCCATCTGATATTTAATTCTCTATATCAATGAATTCTCTACTATGTGCACATATGGATCTCTCGACATTAGATGAGAACATTGGGGAATTGGTTTTCTCCAGCCTTGTTGAGGCAGGGTTTCTTTTGTTTTTCCTGTTATACTATGTGTATGTACTCCAGGCTAACTGGCCTAGGAGCTTGTGGGCTAGTCTTTTGTCTTCTGTCTCAACACTTTACTTTAAGAATGTCAGGATTCCAGATGTAACCTTTATCTGGCATTTTATGTGGGTTCTGGGGACAAATTTGTTTGTCAAGTTTGCATGTCTATCACTTTTCACTTGTTGAGCCATCTTCTTGAATGGCCAGTCCAAGACCACATGATTTCTGAGATGTGAATTGGTAAGAAATGTCACACTTAAATATATGTACCTGGTTTGAGACAAGGTCTCATGTGGCCCTGGTTATGTGGATTAGGCTAACTTTGAACTTGAAACAATTCTGATTTTCCTGTCTCTGCCTCTCAAATGCTAGGATTGCAGGCATTTTCCACTATTCTGCTTATTCATTTGCTTCCTTTTCTTACTTCCCCCTTTCTGATTTAACTTTATTATTTTGTAACTGTGTATCAGAGTGTCTGAATATGGGTATATGCACATGAATGCAGGTGTCTGAGGAGGCCAGAAGAGGGTCCCAGAACTCCTAGGATCTGGATTTATAGGCATTTGTGAGCAACCAGACATGAGTGTTGGGGACCAAACTCATTTTCCCTGGAAGGCTTAGTACACTCTTAACTGCTGAGCCTTCTCTCCAGAGGGCTCCCCCCCCCCCAACCCCCCGCCTTTGTGTTTCCTTATTCTATGTACAGGCTGTTTGGGAACTTGTGTTGATTTTTCTGCCCCAGCTCTTATACTGGTATTACAGTTGTGTGCCACCATATTTGGCAACATCTGTCATATTATTTTTTATCTGTGTGTCTTTTTTTTGTTTGTGAAATATTTATTCGAATTATTTTTTTCCCCTGCTTAGTTGGATTGTTTCCTTACTCTTTGGCTTTGAGTCAAAAAAGTGTCTTGGAAATTCTGGAGATAAACTGCAGAGACTTGCATATACTGATGGAGGATGTGGACGCCAACGATGGGGGGGTACTCTTGGAGCTGGCTTTCCCCACATCCTCCACCAGTTGTGGGGCTGTAGCTCTCGAGTGGGCGTGGGTCATGTTGGGCGGTGTTGTGGATCCTGCGTGTCTGCTGAGGCTCAGGGAGGCAGAAGCACAGGATTTTGACTGAGTACCCTCTACACATCGCAGGGCAGACGCTGAGCTGAGAAGCTGCAGGATTCCTGTCTGGGCGTGGAGAGGTCTCAGCCTGAAGTCCTACAGGCAGAGGTCCTGAGTGGGGGTCTCCGGGCTGAAACGGTTGACCAGGAGACTGTTGATCTCTGTTTTTGGGCTCCCAGACGCTGCTGGGAGCCACTGGGAGCCACAGAAGAACTGAGATGGGAGGGCATATGGGCTCGACTGGCCCGATGCTAAGAGGGATGAGAGGGAGAGCTCTGGTGGTGCCCCATGGGGGCTGGGTCAGCTAGCTTGCTTGAGTTGGCAGTCTCAGTGGTCTGAGCATAGAGAAGTCTTGTAGTGGGAGATTAAGCAGAGGCTTCTCCATGGTTCCACATGGCAGGGCCCGAAAGACACGAGGAAGTCCATGGTTTTAAAATGTTTATTGTCATGGCGGAAAGTGGATGTGGTTGTAGACACACACACACACACACACACACACACACACACACACACAGAGGTTTCTTAGGGAAGGGAGGGAGGAGGCAGGAGGGTCTGGGAAGGAATGCTTAATTGCCTACGCCCTCTGGTCTTTAGGTATCTCATTAATAGGGAGATCTTTCGAGGCCCTGAGGCCTGTAGTCATGCCCTCTACCTGTGCTAGGTGACACAAACCTCTCTTTGGGAGGGGCTGTAGGGGGATTGCCCTACGTGACTGAAGGGCGTGGATCAATGGAGGTTTTTGGCTGTGTGTCAGGAGCCTGGAGTCTGGGAGTGTGGCGAAATGTATGCCGTCCTTTGCAGGGTCTCTGGCCATCTCTAGCCAGTGCTCCACCAGAAACCAAGCTATCCTTTCACGGACCCACAAGTAAGAGTTACCAATTTTTATCTGGGCAGGCAGATCTCTTGAGTTGAAGGTCAGCCTGGTCTACAAAGTAAATTTATGGGCTACACAGAGAAACCGTTTCTAACACCCACCCGCCCGCCCCCCCCCAAAAAAAAAACCTTTTCAAAACTACAACCAAACCAACAAAATGCCTTATTTCTAGACATATCGAATTTTAAAAAAATGTCATCAGTTGCAGTGTGAATGTGGATGGTGTAATGTGGAGGTTAGAAAACAGCTGGTAGGTAGAATTGGCTTTCTCCTTTCACCTTGTGAGATCTGAGATTAGAACTTAGGTCTTGTCCTTAGGTTTCCTGGAAAGTCCCTTTATTTGCTCAACTATCACTGGCTCTATTTCATGAATCTTTTTTTGTTTGTTTGTTTGTTTTTTTTTTTGGGTTTTTTTTTGAGACAAGGTTTCTCTGTGTAGCCCTGGCTGTCCTGGTACTCACTTTGTAGACCAGGCTGGCCTCGAACTCAGAAATCTGCCTGCCTCTGCCTCCCAAGTGCTGGCGTGTGCTACCACCGCCCAGCTCATGAATCTTTAAAAACATTTTTATATAGGTCCTGAAGACTTTTTAAGAAATACTTTTTATTATTTAAACTTTTCCTTGTGTGTATGCTGAAAGAAACCTCGTGCTTTTGTACCCACGTCCCAGTTTCAGAATAATGACCCTGAAGCTTATTACTGAATAACATATGCCTAGGCCTTAATGACAGGCTTGTTTTCTCCTGACTAGCTCCCAACTCAATTATCCTAGTTATACTATTCTTTGCCTGCCACATGGCTGGTTACCTTTCCTCAGTTTCACACATGTTTGACTTTCTCCATGTCTGGATGGCAAATCTCCCTCCCAGTAACTCCCAAAGTTCCAATCTCTACTGGAATTCTCACTTATTTCCTGCCTCAGTCTTTGAGATGACTCAGTAGGTAAAGGCGCTTGCTATCTACCAAGCCTGATGATCCAAGTTAGATGGCTGAAGATTCACATGGTTGAAGGAAAGAAACAACTCTTGAAACTTGCCTTATGATCTTCATACATGTGACTCAAGGCATACTGTGCACACTCTAAATACACTAAAAATTATTAAAAAATCTTTATATGAATATATACATTATAGGAATTGCTTTGTTGTCTTCCATTCTCTGTGTCAGAGGTGCTTTTTCATTTAATTATGTTTTCTTTGACTTATTCTGTACTTGTTAAACTTATACCTAAGTGTTCCATTTCCTTTGAAACAAGTATAAATTATGATTGTAGATCTAAATTGAATTGAAGATCATAATTTATACTTATTCCAACTGTAAAACAGTGATGGTAGATCTAAAATTTAAAAAAATGATATATGTGTGGAAATATTCATATATGTGTGTCTGTCAGTCTATGCGTGTTTGTGTGCATGCATGTATATACCATAGTGTCCATGTGGAGGTCAGTGGACAACTTGGGAGAGTCTGGGATTGAAAGGCTTTTATAATTTTAGTAATTGAGCATCAAACCTACGACCTCATGCATGGTAGGTAAAGTATCAGTGAGCCATACCCCTCAGCCTTGTGATGTATTAAATCTTAAATTATTTGTTTTGTGTTGTATGCCTGTGTGTGCCTACACATGTAGATACATGTGGAGGACCGTGGCTGATGTTTTTAACCAATCCTTACCTCATCTTTTTTGGACAAGTTCTTTTATTGAAACAAGCTTATGGATTTGTCTAGACTGGTTGGCCAGTTGTGCCAGGTTTTATGTGGTTATTGGGGATCTGAACTCAGGTCTGCATGTTTGTATGGGTCATTTTTTTTTTTAAATCATCTGAGCCATCTCCCCAGCCCAGTAGGTATGTATATTTTTGTATGGTAACCTTAATAACACGTTTATTCTAAAAATCTTTATTATTATTAAGGATTCCTTGTGTTAGCTCTAAGTATTAAAATTTAATTTTTCCCCAACCTTTATGCCTTTTATCACTCTTGCCTCATTGCAGTGGCTAGCATTTCCAGTAACTACTGTGTAAGATTAGAGACTTCCTGAATATAGAGGGAGAACGTCCAGTTATTCGTTGTAAAATATATGGTAGAGCCAAAAAAAAAAAGTTCTTTAAAATTACACTTCCTCTGTATCTGTGTGGGCACATGTGTTGGAGGTCAGGAGCTTGTGGGAGTTGTTTCTCTCCTGTCTCCCATGTGGATCCTGGGGATCCCACTCAGGATGTCAGGCTTGGGGACAGGCACTTTTTCCTATTGAGCCTGTTTTTTTTTTTTAAATTTTTTATTTTATTTTTTTTATTAAATCAGCTGGTGCTAGATTTTTGTTTTTTAGTGGATGCAGTTTATCCAGTTGAGAAAGTTCTTGTGTCCACTCCACTCTCTTTTATGATGCTTTTTAACTGTTTAGGAATTTTTTTCATGGAAGTTGATTTTGTTAAGTTCCTTTTTAAAAATGTGGGTCAGTTGATGTGATTTTCACCATTTTCTTTCCTTCAGTCTGTTGATGTGATGAAAGCTAAACCAGCTTTGCATACCCAGAATAAAACTCAATTAAGATATGAGTTCATGTACACTTACTTTATTTTGTACCGTGTTGACTTAGATTTACATTTTTGAGTTTTGTGATCATGAGGAGGATGAATTCTGTTGAGAATTTCTGTATTTATTTTGAGAGGTTCTAGTTTATAGGTAACACTTTGGTAACATTTGTCTAGCTTTGGTATCAAGCTACTATTGGCCTCCAGAAAATGAGTTGGGAAATGTTTTCCTTTATTTCTGAATGAAAATGTGTGAAATGGGTTTTACTTTTTCAGTGAAACCATGTAAGCTTTTCGTTTTGAAGCTCTTATTAGAAATTCACCTTTAATGGTTATCAGATTCTTTTGATTGCCATCTTTGTTGAGTTTTGGTACCTTGTACTTTGGGGGGAACTGGCTTGCTTTTTCTAAATTGTTGGGTTTATTATATAAGAATGTAGAATTATTCCTATTTCTTTACTGTTCTTTTAACAGCTATATGATATGTGTGGCGATCCTATTCTTATTGGTGACACAAAAAGACACTAAAGATACAAGGTCTTTTCTTCTTCCTCCCCCCCCCCCCCCCACCCCTGGCCTTTCTTTTCTTTTCTTTTCTTTTTTTTTTTTGAGACAGGTAGTCCTGGTTGGCCTTGTGGTTGACCAGGCTAGCTGGAATTAAAGGCATGCACTACTGACTTGTTTTTGACTTGTTTTCATTTGTTTGTTTCTGTGTGTTTTGTTTGAGACAAGGTTTCTATGTATAGTCCTGGCTGGTTTGGAACTTACTCTGTAGACCAGGCTGGCCTCAAATACAGAGATCTACCCACCTTTGGGATTAGTACTAGGAATTTAGATTATTTTGTCTGATGTTAACAGTGTTAGCACCTTTCAACACTACTTTAGCTATGCCTCATCTGTTCTGTAACAATTTTCATTCAGTTGTATGAATTTTTAAATTTCTTCTGAGTTTTCAAACCTCTAAGCCCTGGAGTATTAACAGCATTCGTTGTAGGTTCCTGAGCATTTGGAGACTTTTCCTCTTAATTTCATTACTGAGTTTTTAGCTTATGTTTGTTGTATTTAGGAGCTTTTATTGTGTATACTTTTTATTCTCTTTTAGTTGCTATCATTTGTTTTATGATTGAGGACATGTTTTCTCTTGTGAATATTCCTGGGTGCTTGAATATGAACTACTCTTACTTTGTGAACCAACATGACAGATGATTTTGGTTGATTGTGTTTAGTTCTCTGTCCTGGCTGGATTGTTGTACAGTATTTCTGTGAATTGTTCATTGTGTGGTTTTGCATGTCTTCCTCTGCAGTTGTGGATATGTGGTTGCTTCATACTTTGTGGCTTCATATGTACCCATGTCTTTTGGTGCGTTAATCCTTTTGTCAGAAATTAATGGCTCCCGTTGTTTTATTGGTCATTTCCCCTGCTCTGTTGTCCACTTTCTTTTCTTATAGACACTTTTGCCTTTCAAAATATTTAATGGTTGCATAGTACTTTTTTCTTTTTGTTTTTCTTTGTTTCTCCTCCCCCCTCCCCCTTTCCCTCCCCCTCCCCCTCTCTGTGTGTGTGTGTGTGTGTGTGTGTGTGTGTGTGTGTGTACTGGAAGTGAAACCAGGGCTTCATATACGCTAGGCAAGTACTTGCCACTGAGTTATTATACTCCTCACTCTGGCATATCTTGTTTCATTTTTCTTTTTCTTTCAACCTACTCAGGTTGTAGTGTTGGAAGTAATTTTTTGCCCCAGTAGTGTGTTGTTAGACAAATAAATTCACTCTTCCTCTGAGTTTTAATTAGTGTCTCTAGATCATTTCTAATTTAAGCTTGCTGTTGTTTCATTTTGTTTCATGTTATCTTAATTATGGTTTCTATTGCTATGATAAAGACCATAATTAAAGCAATTTGGGGAGGAAAGGGTTTATTTTATATTACACTTTCAGGAAACACAGAGGAAGTCGGGGCAGAAACTCAATCGAGGCAGGGCAGGAACCTGGAGGCAGGAGCTGATACAGAAGCCACCATGGAGGGGTGCTGCTTACTGGCTTGCTCCTCACACTTGCTCAGCCTGCTTTCTTATAGAACCCAGGAGAACATACCCAGGGGTGGTACGACCAAAATGGGCTGAGCCCTTCCACATCAATTACTACTTAAGACATCATCTTATAGGCTTGTCCCTAGGGTGATCTGGTGGGGACATTTTCTCAGTTGATGGTCTTCTTCCTAACTGACTGAAGCTTCTGTCAAATTGACATAGAACTAGTAAAAACAAATGAATATAGCCTCAGGGACTTATGATGAGCTAAGAATATTTCCAGGGTTCCAAAAAATGAGGGTGTAAGATTCAAAAGTATTCAATGATAAAAGTGTCTGAAAACTTACCAAATTTGTTGAAACACATTAAACAGCTACAGAAAGGCAAGTGAATGCTAAATAGTATAAAACCAAAAATATCAGCACCAGCATTTTAATTACTTAATGAATTTCTGAAAATCGGAGACAAGATTCTTGAAAATGGCCAGGCAATCATGCCTTATTATTTATAGGGGAGCACCAGTTTAAAGGGCAGCAAACTTCTCATCCGGAACCAGAAAACAGAATAACACAAACAAGCAAAAAACCAGAAGGAAACAGTACAACCCTGCAAATTTTGTATAGAGCAAAAAATACACCTTAAGAATAGGAAATAAAAACTTAAAACTATCCTGATATATTTATATAGGATAAATATATCCTATATATTTTCATTAGTTTTTTTCTCTTTTTACCTTCCTATGGGACATACCTACCTACCTACCTACCTACCCCCCACTCCCACCCCCACCCCACACATTTGCAGAGAGAGAATGAGAATCTTGATTTCTTTTTTCTTGGTTATGTTTTTGAGTGTGATTATATCTTAGCTCATTTTCTTTTGTTATATAGGTCTCTGAAGCTGTGTTTGTTTTCACTATTTTCTCTTTGTTTACATTGGTAATTGTATTGATCTGCTCACAAATTTTTCTCTGTCCATTTCCATGTGTTTGTTATAGCTAGCCAGAAAGTTTTTATTTTGTATATTATAATTTTTTGTTTCATAATTTCTGTTTGGGTCTTTTAAGTGCCTTTGTTGAGTTTTCTAGCTCTTTGTTTCAAGAACAGTTGTAATTGATTACTTGAAGCTTTTTACTGATGGATTTAAATTTTAAATCTATATGATTTAAAGCTCTGATAATAAACAGTATTGGCTTGTCTATCTTCATTCACATTATACCTTTTTGGATTTTGTTAGGGTATGTGACTTCTTGATTGTGTATCCCTCTCTTCTCTTCTCCTCTCTTCTCCTCTCTTCTCCTCTCTTCTCCTCTCTTCTCCTCTC
>NW_021604706.1:307717-307868 GCF_004785775.1 Grammomys surdaster
TCCTCTCCTCTCCTCTCCTCTCCTCTCCTCTCCTCTCCTCTCCTCTCTTCTCTTCTTTCTTTTATAGTATCCTTGCTGAGATACAGGGCTAGAGCTAGGGAGGGGTGTGTGTGTGTGTGTGTGTGTGTGTGTGTGTGTGTGTGTGTGTGTG
>NW_021604706.1:307878-406659 GCF_004785775.1 Grammomys surdaster
TGTGTGTGTGTGTGTGTGTGTGTGTGTGTGTGTGTGTGTGTGTGTGTATTTCATAGTTTCAATGGATCCTGCTGATACTTACCATGGTAAAATGGGTTATTCCTTGGTTTAGTAGATGGGGTGGGCATTGGCAAAGTTGGGGACCAGTTTACTCTTGAAAAGTGTTAAGTTAACTTCCTGATGTGCTGTGTTGCTATTACAAGAAAGAAGTAGAGGGCTTACTTACAACAGCCTATAACTCTAGCTCCAGGAATCTGATGCCTTTGGCCTTTGCAAGTATTTCATCCCCTCTCTCGCCCACCCCCAAACGCACACAGACATATGGTAAAAAATAAACTTAACAAAAAGCCATATCCTTTACTAAAACCTTGAAATTTTATCTGCCCTCATTGTTGGACCTCTACTAGCCCTTGTATTTATTTATTTATTTATTTATTTATTTATTTATTCATTGTTTTTTCGAGACAGGATTTCTCTGTATAGCCCTGGCTGTCCTGGAACTCACTCTGTAGACCAGGCTAGCCTCTAACTCAGAAATCCGCCTGCCTCTGCCTCCCAAGTGCTGGGATTAAAGGCGTGCACCACCACGCCCAGCTTGTCTTTATTTTTTAAAAGATTTTATTTTGTGTATATGAATGTTTGCCTACATATATCTATGTCTACTGTGCGTACTTCTAGTGCTTTTGAAGTCTGAAGAGAGCCTTGGATTCCTTGGAACTGGAGTTTCTTACGGATTGTAGTGTGCTGCCTCCTGGGTCCTAGAAACTGAAGCTATCCTCTGTAAATGCTCTAAATTCCTCTGCCGTCTCAACTGCCTTCTCTTTGTCTTTTAAATAAGTCTTTTAACACCTTTTAAGGCCATTGTTTCCTCATTTGTAAAACAGGATAGTAGTCACCCCATGGATTTGAATGCCTATAAAATGCACTATGTTTAGTTAGTAAGTACTGTAATACTAGTTCTGATAAGGTACTTGGTAGATTATACTATATGTTAGAATGATATCTGGTATGGGCAGTTGTGTATGTCTCAGGTAGGATTTTTGTAAAGAGAGTCAGGAAGAGCATTATAAAAGGAAGGAGTGGGTATTAAGAAAATTGTTACTTGGAGGAATAGGCAGAAAAGAGTAGGTAGTATTTCTTCTGATGATTGTGGGTTCTAGGTATATGTTTTTCTTTCCCTTTCTTTCATATCTTCCCTGGCCCTTTGTTGGTTATTAGCTTTAAGACTACATACATATGAGTAGAGTGTCAAAGCTGGTTAAGTGGTTTACGTATAGAAAATAAGTAGAGTTTAATGTTTTCTCTGTAATAATATTTCTGTTATTTGCATCCAGTATGTTTTCTCTTGTGAATGGACGGTCAGCGGTATTAGCAAAGCTTAACAAACCCTGGGTACTTTTGTGAGAGTGTGTTTAGGTAAGGACATGCTGTAGTCCCAACAGAGTCATAAAACTACTCAACATATTACATTATGTTAATTAAAAATTATAAACATTTATTTGTGCACGTGCCCATGAATGTGCCACATGACATGTGAAAGGCAGTAAATAACTTGCCAGAATCTATTATGTGGGTTCCAGGGATTGAACTCAGGCTTCAGACTTGATGGTAACTGACATTATGCACTGAGCCATCTGGCTGGCCCTTGCATTAACTTTCCTTAGCAGTAAATCCAGTTAATGTTGTCTGTTTGTTCTACTGTGCTTTATATTATCAAAAACATGTGAACTAGACTTTGGTCTTCAGCAAGAACATTTATGTTTTTAACCACTGAGCTGTCTTCCTGCCTCCCTAGTTAACTTTTAAGGAATTTCAGTTAATATATACGTGTAATATTTACAGTTACTATATTTCTTTTTCTATTGTGTAAATCTCATTTTCTGTCTTGTATTATCTTTCTGCCTGAAGGGCTTGTTTCTTGTGACGTTTTCTTAGTAGGTACTGATTTTTTCGGCTTTTGTGGTAACTTTATTTTTCTTTCTTAAAAGGTTTTGGCTTGGTGTACAATTATTAAATTGTTATACCCAAGTCGCACAGACACCAAAGACCACTGAGGAGCCAATTCCAATGCAAACATATAGGGTCTTTATTATGAGCTCGTGAGCAGGGTCTCTCACCATCTCAGTCCCAGCTAGTCAGAGTGAGAGGCCCGAGTCTAGGGGTGCAGGGTATTTATTGTAGTTGCAGCAAGCTTGGGAAGTTTCTGTATGGGTCAGAAATTAATATTTTAAAAAATGCATTTTTGGCGTAATCTGCAGTGCCCCGGTGCAGGGATTCTACGAGAACCTAGGGAAGTGGGTGAAAGAATGAAGGGACAAGAGACACAAAGAACAAGAGCTAATCTGGGGTTCTGATCAAGCTCTGAAACTTTAATTTCAGGGGCAGGTTTTAAAGACACAGCAAAATGGGAAGTTTAGGCGCGGGTCATTGCTTAGGGCTATCCCAATACTGAATCATCATTGTCTAAGACCATCCCACTATCCTCATTGCCCCAGACTATCCCACTGTCATATCCTTATTGTCCAAGACCATCCCACTGTCATAACTGGCTCCCAGGAAATGCTAGACGTTCTTTAAGTTCCTGGGACCTGAGACCCGAGAATGTCCTTTCTGAACCTTGTGCTGACTAGGCTTTCCAGAACAGCATGTAGTTTCCTGGGTTTGGCTCCCAGTACTGCAGGAACTGAACACGGGGTCAAAAACATACCTGACTACCAGGATGGCTGAGTTATCTATTCTCTGCAGGATGTCAGATTATCTCTTGATCCTGTTGTTGTATACTGGCTGTTGCTGGGGGGTGGGGGGGTGGGGAGTTGGTGTGGTGGTTGTGGTGGTGAGAGGTGTTATCATAGGATGTTTACTCAGGTGGACTTTGTGACTTTTCTTCCTGGAATTGGAGTTTAGTCCCTGGATTTGGATTTTCACATTATTTTGTTTTGAGAGCTCTTTACGTAGTTTGTGTATAAGCACTGTATCAGGTATGTGTTTTGCAAAGATTTTCTTCAGTTTGTGATGCTTCTCTTCATCTTCTTTTAACAGTTTCTGAAGAGTAGAAAAAAATGTAGTTTTTATAAAATTTAATATATCATTTTGTTCTTCCATTCTGTTATGCTTTAGTCTTGTAACAGTATTAGTTTCTGTTTGGATTTCCTCTCCCTTTTCATGTTAAAAATTTGTTGTGCTTACACACACATGCACATGTGTCATGCCCAACAACCCTGTGAAGGTCAGAGGACAACCTATAAGAGTCAGTTTCCCCCTTTAAATATGTGTGTCCTGGGGATTAAATTTAGGCTGTCAGACTTGGCAGCATCTGCACTGCTACATACAGAAACATCTTGCCATCTCTGTATTCAGATTTCTGTTTTCATAAGTTTGAAATTTTTCTTTCTAAGCTCAAAGCAGATTAGAAGTACTTTTTCACAAGTGAAATAGGTAGTAGAATTCTCAACATAAACTCAAGGCTTTACTGTATGTCTTAGGGTTTCTACTGCTGGTTAAAACACTGATCTAAAACAATGTGGGGAGGAAACTTATAGAACATCATCCAGGGAAATAAGAGCAGCAGGAACTGAAGCCAAGAACCTGGAGGCAAGAACTGGTTCAGAGGCTATGCAGAACTGCTGCATACTAGATTGCTACTCATGACTTTTTCAGCCTGATTTCTTACATCATCTAAGACTACCCACTTGTCCAGTGACCTAAACACATCAGTTATCAGTAAAGAAAATGTCCCATAGCCCATTGTGGGATGGGAACAGGATTTTTTCAATTGAGATTGCCTTTTCCCAAATGATTTTTAGCTTGGATCAAGTTGACCTAAAACTAGCCAGCACACCGTAGGAACTTTGTTTATGCATTTAATAGGAACTCTGGTATTTTATTCATTCAATAAATCTTCAGTTATTTTCTGAAAATGGTTCCTTTTTTAAATTCAAGAGGTACTCTGAAGGAATGCAGCTTTAACCATTTTGATCTTAAAATTTATTCTTTTTTGAATTATGTAAAGTGGCTTTCAAGAGTATAGAATTAAGTGAGTTATTGTTGTAAAAGAATATTATTGTTGTCCCACAAAGAAACACACAAAATGAGAGTAACCTGGCAAGGCAATTTTATTTTGTAGAAGAGTGTGCCATGATCCAAGCTGAGTTAGCAAGAATGCCAAGCAGGAAATTCAATAGTTTTTATTGTAATTCTGTAGTAGTGTGCCTTTCCTCCTTAACTGGGGTCTGCCCTCACAGCCTTTTTGTGGTTAGCTAGGTTCCCTGTGAACCCCAGACTGCCCCCCCCCTCCTAGAACTCCCATCTGTAGATCAGACTGGCCTTGAACTCAGCCTGCCTCTGCTGGGATTAAGGGTATGCAACACCTCTCAAAGAGCCTCTGGAGGAGGACCCTAAAACAAGAAATTAATTATTGCATTTGTGTTAGTTAAGGTTTTATTGCTGTGAAGGGGAACTATGACCACAACACTTCTTATAAAGGAAAACATTTATTTAATTGGGGCTGGCTTACAGTTTCAGAGATTCAGTTTATTATCATCATGGTAAGAAGCATGGCAGCATGCAGACAGGCATGGTGATGGAGAAGCTGATCCAAAGGCATCTGAAAGAGACTATTTTACACTGCATGTCATGTAGCTTGAGCATAGGAAACCTCAAAGGCTGCCCCCATAGTGACACACTGTTTTCATCAAAGTTACGTCTACTCCAACAAGGCTACATTTCCTAATAGTGTCACATCCTGTGGGGCAAGCTAAACACATGAGTCTATAGGGGCCATTCCTATTCAAACCACCATAGCATCTATCCCCTTAGCAAGGCTTAAGAGGAGCCTGCCTCTGTTGCCTGCCAAGCTGGAATTCAGTAAGTTTATCCAAAAGACCCTAAAAGCCTTTGGTATTTCTGTTATATGATGGCCAGGTGTAAGGAAGAAAGAAAGCTCTTGATTGGTGCTTGGAAGGAGATGTGAGGGAAAAATAAAGACAAGAGTTATTACTATTGCAAGTGCTAGGCAGGATGCCCTGAGAAGCCAGAACTGAGGATAGTTTTTAAATTTCTAAATTAAAGTCCATTAGAATCTCCTGATGGACTGACATGAGCATCTATTTAGTTTGGTTCCTTGTTTTGCCTTTGGCTGTCAAGGCTGGTCTCTAGAGTGATGAACCTGTGGTCAGCTTTTATGCATTTTGATAGCTGTCAGAGTGGCTAGAATAAGTATTAGGTCACTTCCAGATGACTTTTAGATAGGGAGATAATATAAATGTAGCCATCATTTAAGTTTTAAGTTAAAGCAGTGATGGAGGGGTCTCTCTTGGCTGTAGGTTCCTGTTCTAGTGAGCCAGTATCTAAATTATATCTGGGGATCATTTTTAAAAAATCAAGAAAAAACATTAGAGATGACTTAGCGATTAAGAGCACTTGCTGCTCTTCTAGAAGACCCAGGTTTAATTTCCAACATTCAAATGATAGCTCACAATTGTCTGGAACTTCAGTCCCAGCGATAGCAGGCATGCAGGTACATGTAGTCAAAAAAAACATAACATAAAATAATAATGATAAAATTAGAGCTGGAATAAGCAAGCTTCCCAAACCTTCACTGTTTTGTTATGTGTCCCCTATTGAAATTATAGTTGTCTGCCTAATGCCTACATGTAAAATGTTTCCTCTGTTTTTTGCTTGTCATGCTAGGTGTATTTAGGCCCTAGTGCTGCCTATAAAAGCACTATTGCTTTGTATGTCAGGATAACCTTGAACTCATTTATGTAGTCCAAGCTAGCTTTGAACCTCCCATTCTCTTTGCATTATTCTATCTTGCCATCCTAAGTGTTGAGATTTTAAGTGTGAACCTCTATGTCTAACTTTAATACTAAAAGTTGCTTTGACACCTTTCTGCCCATTGTTCTGAGTTCAACTTCCCTCTAGCCCACTTTATTGTAACTTCAAAAACTATTTATTTATTAATTCACTTAACTCTATTTTGCATGTGTGTGTGTGTGTGTCTGTCTTGTGTCTGTGTGTGTTCTCACCCATTTGGTGCCTACTGCTTGCAAATGTCAGAAGAGGGCAATGAATAGTCTGGAACAGAAGTCGCAGATGATTGTGAGCCACCATGTGGATGCTGTGAACCAAACCCAGTTCTTCTTGAAGAACAGAAAACATTCTTAAGCACTGAACCATCTCTGCAGCTTAAACAGGATTTCTTTGTATCTATACTTTATATAATTTGGTCCATAAAATAATAATTAACCCACAGAAATCTTTGGCCAAGTTCAACGGTACATTTCTTTAATACCAGCACTGGATTGACTGAGGCAGGAAGATCTCATTCTAGGCCAACCTGCTGTCACATTTATAGTTCAGTATTAAGTACATTCACATTTTTGTTCAACCAGACTCGCAAACTTATTTTGTAAAACCCAACCTCTGTGCTGATTAATGAATTGCCAATATTTCAATGCTTTTTGTAAGAATGTGTAATATTTGTATCCTTTAAAATAATATAGAGGATTGTCATTTTTTCCTAAAATAATAACTGACAATGTAAAATCTAAAGCACTCCAAACTCACTCTTGCATATATACAGGATGCTACAAATGGAAAGTTTTTGTCTATAGACAAAATGCAGGTACACTAAAAATATAAAATTGTCTCCAGGCTGTGTGTACAAGTTATAATGAACTCATTGTATAGAGCTGGAATCTGTTTTTAATATGTTTCATTATGTGTATATGCAAATGTATCCAAATTAAAAACACTTTAGTTGGGAACACTCTTTGCCCCAAGCGTTTCTTTTGTTTATTTCATTGAGATAAGATCTTACTATGTAGCCTAAGCTTGCCCTGACATTGTGGCAGTTCACCTCAGCTTCTTGAGTATTAATATTATAGAATCAATCCAGCTGTGACTCCAAGCATTTTTTTTTTGATAACCTGTAGTAAGTATTAAATCTGTATTGAATTTTTTTATTGAGAAAAGTGTGATTCTTTAAGAAAATGATTATGTAAATTTTCACATCACAGTTTTTCTCTTATAATTCTTAAAAGGGTTTACATAAAGATTTATAGAAACTTACCCAAAGTAACAGTCTCAATCAAGTAGTTTAGTATTTTTTTCCTCTACTTCCCACCCAGCTTTGAGATTGCCCCTCCCCCCTTTCCCCATTTTGTCCAGTTTGTCTTGCCAGCTAGTTTTGAGATTCTCGGGCCTGCACTGGTGTGTGGGCCAGTCTACAGTAGGTTACATCATTAAAGCAAAACAAAACACCTTACCTTCCTTCTTCCAGCAGTCATGAAATGCTAATAGTGCCTTAGCTAGTGGTAGGATTTCATACCTTCTGCCTTCTAGTCTGGAATTTTGTTTGGCTGGAGTTTGTACAGGTCTTGTATATGGTATTACATCACTATGAGTATATACAGATATCTGCTCTCTTGTGTCTAGAAAACACTATTTCCATGAAGTTATCCACCACTGCTGGCTCTTACAATCTTTCTGTCCTCTGTTCAGGAAAAATCCTTGAACCTTGTGGTGAGATATCAGTGTCTGATTTGGGGCTGAGCATTCTATAGGCTTTTATTCTGTACCTTGGCCATTTGGAGACTTCTGTGTTACCTGTCAAGGAGAAGTTTATTTGTTGAAGGTTTAGAGATGTACTAATCTCTGGATATAGCAATCAGTCATTAGGAGTTGTTTTAATACTATGTCCATTTAGCAGAGTAATAGTATTGGTTCTCCCCCGGGGCATATGCCCCGCCCAGTTCATGGCTCCTTAAGTGCAAAGTGTGGTTTCATCTTATGGAGGAGGCCTTTGATACAATCAGAAAATGGTAACAAATAGTTACAATAGTGGTACAAATGTTATGGGAGTTATCAACCACCCTCCCTCCCTCCCTCCCTCCTCCTCTTCCTCTTCCTCCTCCCCTTCCTTCCTTCCTTCCTTCCTTCCTTCCTTCCTTCCTTCCTGTCTTTCTTTCTTTCTTTCTTTCTTTCTTTCTTTCTTTCTTTCTTTCTTTCTAGACCTATCTTTTCAGACCATTCATAGTTGTAGTTTGCAGGATTCATAGATAAGATTTCATAGATAGTTGCTCTCTCTTCTGGCAGCATACATAGAACCTTCTAGATTTCATGCATGGGATGAAAGTAGGGATGAAGTTTGCAGGTGAGTATCAGTTTGATGTCTCCATGTTCTGTGATTCAAGTTTGAGGTGTCTTCAGCAATAGGGTCTTACTATCAGGTTCTGGAAGGTAACCAGGAGTTTTGGCGGTAGTCTGTAATGCTTGGGGGTGAGGGGCCCTATCTGACTTAATTGGCCAACATCTCAAAAATGGGTAACCTGTTCTTGATACTAGGGTTTATATCTACATGTGTCTAGTTGGGCTATTGTCTCCATTTTAGGGTAATTCATATATCATATATTTTATTTCTATGTCTGGCTGTTTATGTATGCCTTATGCTCAGAGGCTAGAAGAAGGTATTGGTTCCTCTAGAACTAGAGTTATAGATGGCAGTTATCTGAGACATGTGAGTGATGGGAACTGAAACTGGGTCCTGGAAGAGTAACATATATTCCTAACTACTGAGCTATCTCCCCAGCTCTAATATATGTATATTTTTTAATGCTTTGAAGTTTAAAATTTTGTGTATGTGTGTGAATGTACATGTCACAATGTCTTTGGATCAAGTTCTTTCCTACCATATGGCTTCTGGGGATCAAACACGGGATCAAACTTGGGTCATCAGGCTTGATAAAACAAGTATTTTTACACACTGAGCCATCTTGCCTACCCAATTTTAGTAGTTTATAATTTACTCTTTTTGCATTGACTATTGTTTAAGATGCCACGTTTAATTTTAGTTTTGTTTATGTTTCCCTTTTGTAATGAGCTTTTTAAAAATATATATTTTTAAAATATATTTTTACTGGTTATTAGGAAATTACGCATAATGCACCCAGATCACATTCACTTTCTAATCTTCCCCTGTCTACCTGTGACCCTTGTGACTTCCCCACAGCAAAAGAAGGAGAAGAAAAAAAATACCAAGTCCAATTTGTATTGTCCATATACTCACCGGAGTATGTTCAAAGTCCCAGTGGCCAGCTCCTTAAAGAAAACTGAGTCCTTCCTCATCTCTACCCCTTCCAGAAGCCATCACCTGTGAAGACCTTCACTTCAGCCTATTACAGTTTTAAAAAGTTCTCTTCAATTGCTTCCTGTCTAGACTGTTAACTTTTTTTTGGTGGGAGTTGGGGTAGGGGAGAGAGGTTGTCACAGAAGTGTTGTATAATATCTTTCCTTGTTAGTTGAGTCTGCTCATGTCTGCTGAGCAGGACATGTCAGTGGTGAGGTCCATGTGGATATCTGGGGTTTGTGCTCCCACTAAAGTCCATGTTGGTTTCCATGGTTGGCTTACCACTTAAGGCTGTGTTGATGCCCGTGCTGTGTGCTGGAGCTGAAAGTCAGGGCTTGCTGCGGCCAGGGACTGTGTTGATGTCCATGGCCTGTGTTACCACCTGAAGCTATGTTGATGTTTGTGGCCAGTGCTGTCACTGAAGGCTGTGTGGATATCTGTGGCCAGTGCTGGCTGCCACCTGAGGCCCTGTTGATGATGTCTGTGGTCCTCATATATGTACATATGTGTGTGTGTGTGCGTGTGTGCGCATGCGCGCACGTGTGTGTGTGTGTGTGTGTGTGTGTGAGTATGCACATGTGCATATATGTGTGTGTTTATATACATATATACATACACACACACACACACACACACACACACACATACACATATATATACACATACATATTGCCCAAACAGCTTTACATACCAAGACATTGGTGTAGTGTAGTTCAAGGTTTCTGAAGCATCACAATAAAACACTGAACTCGAAGTAATATGTGATATCCTGCTGTAACCCAGTGTCAAGATGATTCTGTGGTTAGGCAGGACATCCAGTGGCAAGATCAGTATTCTTTTCAGACCTCTGTACACCTCCCTGCTTTTAATGCTGGCCACTCTGAGGCCTACTGGGCATTACTGTTGTGCTTACAACCTGGAGGTAGCACCAAGGCCTGCACTGTCCTCCCAACGTGGGAAGAAGCAGCAGCAGCTCCATGGGTTGGCCCTCAGGGCCTGTTCTATTCATTAATTCCACACGTTCTTTGTTCACTGCAGCTGTGCTTCAGTATTGTATTGCTTCAATACCTTTTGTTTTTATGTGTAGTATGAATTTATAATCCTAATGAGCCCATATAAGAGGCACACAATCCAGGTATTTTATTTGCAAGCCACATGTCTAGATTGGGCAGATCTAGGACTCGACTAACTTATTCTCCAGCTATAAAGCTGCTTGTTACTTTCCAGGCCATGTGGTTTTGGTCCATGGCTGCTTCCTCCATTTTCCAATTTTTTCTCTAACTGCAACCCCCCTCTCACGAATCTCCAGTTCCAACTTTCTCCCTCCACTCCCAATCACAGGCTCTAGCCTTTTATTGACCAGTTGAACTGGGGAGAAGGTTCACATGGAGTACTGGAGTACATGAAGATCTGCTCATGGAGTGCAAAACCACATCTTGGGGAACCAGTATTTAGCATTAGAATACAAGCAGTGTCATACCAACATACTCCAGTTATGCCTGTAGTTTTGCTTTTCTCTGTTGCACATGCTAGCTCTTTCCAGTTTCATAAGTCTACTTTAAAAAAAAAAGTATCCTCCCATAGGACCTGCCCTTCTCTAGTTCTGGGGTACCGTGGTCTCTGCAGACTCCTTCTGCCCCACTTCCTCATCTTCTCTCAGATCCTGTATAGGTCTCTCAGGCTTCTGTGGGCCACAACACCCTGCTTCACAGCCATGCTTCAGGTTTTCATCTTTGATGGCAGTAATATTCTCCTGGATCTGGTTTTGCAGGACCGGCTCCTCCACGTGCTCCAGGAGCTTGTAGATGAAGTAAATGTTAGGGTGGACTTACTCAAAGCCCATGATCTGGGCCTGGGTGTCAGCTGAGTTGGTAAGCCCGGATCTTCCGGGCAGCCACCTATTCCAAGGACATAATTTTTACCTGCTGTCATCATTATCCAGTATATTGAAAGGGTGAAAGAGAAGGAATTGGTGTGCACATGTGTACAGGAATATGATCAGAGGACAAATTCTAGTTGATTCTCAACTTCCTCAGGAGAATGGGAGGTGCAAGGTGTTCCTGAACATCAAAGGCAGATACTAAAGTAAGCACCTTTCCTGCTGTTGACCATTTTGCCAGCCCAAGCCTTTTGATTTGATTTGTCAGGTTTATATTACAAGCACATACTGGTCTATCTCAGGATCCAGTTTTGACATCTTAATCATTTTGTCAGATCTATTAAAGTTGAGGTAAGAGAAGTTACCCAAGATCCGTAGTATATGACAACTGGAATATGCCATCAAATTCTGTTCTGTCATTTGTCTTCTTTAGAGTTCAAACCAATTAACAGCTGTTTTTCTTGTCCGAGAAAGGAAATGTGAGAGTAAGGGCATATAAATATTTTGGAAGTGTAAGATAGAATTAATGTGTTTGACTGATGTTCATAACAAGGAACAGACAATTAAAAGGTATTTTAAATCTGGTATAGATTTTGGCTAAAGTGAACCATTGAATAATACAAATGGTAGCTGTTACTACAGAGATTGTATGAATTTTCACATAGTTCAATTAAATTCTCCATTCTTGTATGAAAAATGGATATTTGATTTGAAAATAGGTTTGTTTGTATGAGCAGAGATTACAGTAATAGTCTGGATTTGTAATTTTTGGACAAAATTGTCATTTGTTAAAGTGCTTCTTCTTTATTTGTCAAATATAATTTTTTTTTTGTTTTGTTTTTTGTTTTTTGAGTCAGGGTTTCTCTGTGTAGTCCTGGCTGTCCTGGAACTCACTCTGTAGACCAGGCTGGCCTTGAACTCAGAAATTCGCCTGCCTCTGCCTCCCAAATGCTGGGACTAAAGGGGTACGCCACCACTGCCCGGCTCAAATATTATTTTTTAGTGGGAAAGAGATTTATGCCCTAATTAGTGGAATCTCTGATAAATACTTAAGGAAACTATTTCTTTTAAAAAATGATATTGTATTGAGATATAAGAAAAAATATATTGATTTCCTGGAGTATAGATATATACATTATCTTACGGAAGAAATGTATTTTTAAGATTGCTACCTATGTCTTAAACATTTGTGCTTTTTTTTTTGTAGGCTGTTCGCTGCTTTGAATCTCTGATCTTAAAAGCTGAAGGAAAAGTGGAGTCTGATTTCTTTTGTCAATTAGGTCACTTCAACCTCTTATTGGAAGATTATCCAAAAGGTAATCTGTTTTCTTGTTGATTCATATGCATTTCCATTTATTTATTTATTTATTTATTTGAGCAATTAAAAAACCACAAAACATACATATGTGTCTACACACATATATATCTGCATATATATTTTTATATATCATACAATATAATGATTATTACTGGACAGGCAAGTAATACAGGAAGAGAAACACATGAGCTTGAACCTTAAATAAAGCTAGTTTATTTTTTTTAATTGTTTTTCATCAAGAAAGCTAAGTTATATGTCTGAATGTAGGAATTAGTCTTCTGAGATTTGCCCTTTTCAAGGATCTAAGGTGCCAAATTAGACCATTTACTCATACAGGGATTTAAAAAGCTGCCTGTCCTTCCCCAGTACAAAAAGAAAACAACACAGTAAAGGAAAACTGTTCTTACAAGTGATAACATTTAAACTTAGTGTACCACTGAATATCTATATGCACTGGCTGTATTTGTTTTCAGCAAATGTGAGGAGAGTGCCTAATGGATAGTAATGGATTGTTGTTATTTCACATTGCTATTATATCATGCCAGTTTTGGGTCTGGTCACACATTTTCCTAATGGAAGTGTAGTTTTAGTCTAAAATGTTCATATTTTGTGAAATTCCCAGTTTAGGTCTGATATTTATATTTGCAGATTATATAGATATCTCCAAGTGTTCTAGTATGTGAAAGTCACAAAAGTAGTCGATCACTTAGAGATTTTAGGATTGTTATGTGATACTAGCTAGTACTGAGCAAAATAGCTTTAGTTCATCAGGATAACGCGCATTAGTAGCAGCGCTTAAAATTTTTTACATGTATTTATTTACTTGTTTTTTTTTTTTGAGTGTGGGGCATGCATGTGCTATGGAATGGAGAGAACAACATTAAGAATCAGTTTTCTTCTTCCATCTTGAGGGTATCAGGGATTGAGCTCAGGTTCTCAGGCTTGGGGACAGGTGCGTTTTACCCACTGAGTTATCTCTGGCTCAATACTTACTATTTTAACATCAGTTGAAGATGACAACTTATTTAAAGCAAACTGTTATACTAAAAGTATACAGAATTCTTTGGAATCTGTTTTGTTTTCATTTTACACCTTTATGTACTGAGAGGGCACGTTAGTTTTAACAACACACGAAGAGGAAGCCTAGACTTGAAATACCAGCATAGGGCTCTCTGTCATTTAGTGACCTTAGTTATCACACCATGTATTTTTTGACTCTATTTTTATTTCAGATGTCCTAACTAGTTTGTGTGTTTGCACATAAGTATATGCACATGCTATTACATGGGTGTGGTGTCAAAGACAACTTGTATAGTAGTTTTTTTCCGTCTACCATGTGCGTCCTGGAGCTCAACCTAGGCCATTAAACCTGTTAGCAACTATATTTCTTTACCTGCTGAGGCTTTTTTTTTTTTTTTTTTTTTTTTTTTGCCAGCCCTTAACTTTTTAAACTACTTCAGTGAATTTAGCTACAGTTTAAATTTATAAAATGTTCAGTTAGGGGCTGGAGAGAGAGATGGCTCAGCACTTAAGAACATTTATTGCTTTTCAGGAGATGAAAGCTTGAGTCTCAGTACCCACATGAGATGGCTCACAACCAGCTGTAACTAGCTTCAGCTCAAGGAGAGTCTAATATCTTTTGGCCTCTGAGGGCACCTGGTTTCCTGTGCACATAAATGCATGCATTCATGCACACACTCATGCACACATGTACATGTGGTGGGGCAGGACGGTTGCCCTAAGTGAGGCTAGTATAGTATCTTTCAGACCAGACTGGGGTACAGAGTTGAGATTTTTGTCTTACAATACAAATAAGTAAACAACAAACAAAAAGTTCGTCTGTGAAGACAACAAAGAATCAAGGGGCATTTGGAAATTTTCTTTTATGTTTTGGAATGTGGGATGTGAGCAAGCAGTAGTTACAGAGTCCTGACAAACTAGCCGGTGGAAGTAATAAGTAAGATGGGAGAAGAAGAGGATATCTAAAGATTTACTTTACTGAAAAAAATTTACTGTAAATACCCACCTACCATTTTAAAGATTACATTAGTTGGCTGTTCCTAGTAGATAGTAGTTTAATTTTTAACAGGAAGAGGAGGAGAATGGGTATATCACATATTTCAAGGTAGCTGCTTCTATATAGGTCTCCCTGAGAATTTGAAGGGCACTTTCTCCCTATAAATAATTTTGTCTTAAAATACAAGCTAGGGCTGGATAGAGGGCTCCATGAAAAACTAGAAACTAGTTATCCCTCCCCACCCCCATCCATTCTTATTGTTTTTATACATCTCTAAAAGAAGAGCCAGTGTTAAGTATAATACTTGCCTCTGCAGCATACCCACCTACACTCAAGCCACTACTCCAATTATAAAGACATTTCTTTCCTCAGGTTTACTCCTTTCTTTGTAACTGGCACGAGATAAGAAAACTATTGACCCCAGTTAAATAGATACTTATTTTTAAGAAACGTTATAAAACAGATAAGTTAAAATGAACCATATAGTGAACATATAAATCTATGATTACAGTGCCCCAAGTACACATTTGTAGGAGACTTACTGCCTTGTTAATCAGAGAATGATTCTCAATTATATACCTGGATTTATTGTTTTCTTTTTTAAAAATTCCTTGAACTCAGGATATCCACGAGTTTAGTCCCTTTAAGAAACAATCACAACAAACAACAGCAGCATGCCCCCTATTATGCTTGCCATGGTAAACTGTAGAACCTGTTTTATGAACATTTTGGGTTGTGAATTTACTGTATTTATCATCCTAGTGTCACCCACTTCCTGTCTTACATGAACTAAATTTTTTTTGGTCAGTAAATGATATGCTATGGTTATCTTAATGTTGATTAAAAGTACACACACACACACACATACACACATTCTGCCATTTATTTGGTTATTTTACTGTAGACATAATGTTTTGTTTTATATGCTATGTAAACTTTGCCCTTGGGTAATTCAAATGCTGATTTCTCTGCCCTCATATTTTGTTTCAATCTGGACACAGCGTTGTAATAGGTAGGCCAAGAATCTCCTGTCTTAAGTTTATATAAACAGTTCTTACCATTTATTTACTGCTTTGTCAATAAATGCTAATCACCTAATGTCTAGGCAGAATTGGGAATAGGGTAGGACATCTGCCAGCAGAGGAAAGAGAAAGGGAGAGGGAGAGAGGCAGATCAGTGGCAGGATGGAGGAATTAGAACTATGAAGAATGGGTCTGAAGAACCAGATCAATAACAATATCCAGGCATCATGGAATGGGGCAGGGAGGTAGCCAGATTAGCATAGGAGGTAAAGGTAGATCATTTAACTGCTCAACTATTGAGTTGCAGTTTTGGATAAATCTATTTCTGCTGTGTGGTTATTGGGGTTATTTATCATAAGCTAAAGACATATAGCTGCCTTATTAATTCATCTTTTATATTTATATATGACACCCCACATTGGGTGCTAATATGTCGTATTTAACCTTAGTTGGGAGTTTCTACCCTGCCTTTGATCATTCAGTTCCCAGATAAGACAAAAAAACTTTTGCATTTATAATAAACCTTTAAAGAGCTGGGCAAATATCCACTTTCTAAGTTATTCTGTCTACATTTCTGTAAATAACCCCTAGATATTATTTGCCATATTTCATCTGGGCTGCTCTTAACTCCAACTGGCCGTCCCTCATGGCCATGTTTTTATGTTTCACCTACCCCTTGGTGACTTCTTTTTACCTTCTCTCTTTTCCCTTCTTGGTCCTCCTTAAATTCCAAGCCCAGTAAATGAAATTCCGCCTATCTCTCTTCTGCCCAGCTATAGACTGTAGGCAGCTTTTTTCAACCAATAGTTTTAAATTATGGAGCAAGATTACATAGCATCATTTGATGCATGTGAGGATTCTCTCATCCCTGAGGCAACCAGACCTGGGGGGGGCACTATTTAGAATTACAATACTTAGCAACAGACCAAACCTCAACATTTAACTTTTAGGAATTTATCCTAAAAAGAGTAGTGGATAGGAGATTGTAGTAATTGATGCACATTAGATCCTATGGAAGGGAGTGTAGCCTTCATTTAGTAAGGAATTGACTTTAGGATGGCGACCTATAGAAGTTGGAAATAAAACTAGTATTACATTGAGGGGAAAAATGAAGCCATTATTATAGCCTTGGCCAATTATTAAAAAGGTTGAAATTATTTAAAAGGCTGCCTTGGGAGGCAATTTCAACAAAGTACAATTTAGTTGGATTATAATAATCATTGCTGATGTTAATATGAGAACATTAAAACCTTAAAAATAACTGATTCACATTTCATGTTGAGGTGGAAGTTTTCCCAAGTATATAACTCCCTGAAAAATTTTAAACAGTGATAGATTTTTTTGTTTTTGCTACTTCCTTCAAGTAATTGCCTTCTTTCTTTATTCTCTCTACCCTCTCACCCCTTATCTATAATTTGTGGCAAAATATGTTTGAAATGTTTTAGTTCTTAGACAGAAATGGCTAGGACTGGTTGTATACCAAGATTTGTTACATTGTAGAAATCTTATGTCAGTTTGCCTGAGCATGCTTTCTTTGATTAAATGACAAAACTCTATTATGAGTATCTTATGCTATAAATATAGTATATAAATACAGTATAAGAACAAAAGGTCTATTTTCTAATAATTAATAGTAAGTTTGGCTAGAAAAAATAAATCAAATGTTTTTGATGCATTTGTTACAGTTATTCTGATACAGATATGAAACATAAAGATATTGCAATGAAGGTTTTCTATGTTCTTTATTAGAAATACCCAGTGACAGTAAACTAAGAACTTTTTTTAATAGATCAAGATTGAGGACTGCTTGAAGGACCCAGGTGGTAGGTACTTGTAGCTTTTATAGAATCTCACTGATTTATCTAGATTAAGAAACACAAAATTTATTAGTATCTTAAAATAAAATGCCAATGGAGGTAAATAAAATAAGATACCTAATAGAGGTAGAATGTAGTTACTAAGAAAGTCTGTAATTAAATAGAAAGAAGAAAGAAATGCTTCATTTATAACTCTCCTTGCAATTTAGAGTATCAACTCTGACTTTGAATTTGATGTTTCATATTTATTTAGTAATTTATAACATTGTTGTATAGATGCCATGTTTCTACTAACCATCAATAATAGTATAGTTTTTGTAACTCAGTGTCATTTAATTTGGATGTTATGATTTCTTCAAGAATTCCTAATTTTGAAAGTAAATTTTCGAACACTGAAAACTTAACTCATAGTTTAATTTCCATATTTTAATTTTTAAATTTTTAAAAATTTCATAGTTTAATTTTCAATTTTATATGTTGATTAGTGAAATTTTTATTGGAAAAGAAAGACTAATATCAAATGAAAAGAACTTGTTAAGGTATATGATAATGTTATGACTCACTTCCCCCTAATTGTTCTAAGAATTAGACCCAAGTTTTCTTCTGCATGCTAGGTAAGTATATACCATTGAGCTATACCCCTTTAGTTCAGTACTATGTTTAAAAATAAAGTTTAAAAAATTTTCTTCTGCTGGGCGGTGGTGGTGCACGCCTTTAATCCCAGCACTTTGGAGGCAGAGGCAGATGGATTTCTGAGTTAGAGGCCAGCCTGGTCTATAGAATGAGTTCCAGGACAGCCAGGGCAACACAGAGAAACCCTGTCTCGAAAAACAAAAAAAAAAAAATAATTTTTTTTCTTCTATGTGGCATTCATAATTTGGTTGTATTACATAGAAAGTTTCAGAAGCAATTAATTTCCATATTAGATTCAAATATTCAACCAAAGAGACAAAAAGATTATCTAAAGAATATATGAACAGTTTATTAAGCAGTCCCTGGTTAAGATGTGGTCTTGTCCTTCTTTGTCTCAGCTCTGGTTCTACAAGGTAGTTGGATAAATTGTAAATACATTGTAATACTTGAGGGAACCAATCTGATAATCTACAACATGATTAGTTTAGCAAGGATGTAGCCTCACCTTTTTGGATAATTGCTTTTATAGGGAGGGGGGATATCTTTCCTGGAAAGTTTTGGTTTTGTAAATCTAAGGTGACTGGAGGCTTTGGAAAATAACTTATGTGTGCCTTTAGCCTTGACAGGAATGAAATACGTAGGTTAAGCAGATTGAAGCAGGAATATGAGACAAAGTAAAGGACATAGATAACAAAATGAAGACAGATATTTTAGTCTTATCATCCTGTCGATAGCTTGTGGGCCCAAGTGAAGAGTTGATGCTTTAGCAAAGGCAGGTTTTCCAAGTGCCCATTGGAGAATTGTTGTTAAATTTTGTCCTTTGATTTTGGTCTTTCTTTTTGGACTACTATTACTGATATAACTGTTAACCCTCCAGTAAATGATTTCTGGTTTGTTTGTTTATTTTTGAGAAGTCTCTCAGACTTCTTAATCATATCCTTCTATTGTATTATTCTGTAATAGTTTTCCAAATTTTATTTTTCTAGACCATCGTGTGTGTGTGTGTGTGTGTGTTTAGAATTCTCTTGCTCCCTCATGAAAGCAACATTTCCTATCCTTAAAGAGTTTTCCCCCGTGGATGGTCTTCATCTCATTTTTATCACTTATTTTTTGTTTCTTTTAGCCTCCCCCTCTCTTGCTTCTTGGATACTTTCTTTAGATAGCTGATAATTCTTAACTCTACATGTTGTAAAAACCGTAAAGTTCGACAACTAGAACCTCTGATCATGTTTAGTCTGACCTGCATGGCCTGCTTTTGTTGGAGAAGTTATGCCTCTGTTTTTGATCACATTGCCTAAGAAACACCAAGGGTTGTTCCTACCTTGGTGATAATACCATAGAGTGATCTGGATATGAGTCTCTCTCCTCTTCTAAAAAACCAGGGTTACTCTAGGTTTAGAAGGAAGCTTTTCTGGGCTTTGGAACAGGACATGAATGATGACAGCACAATGCTCCAGTTATTTTCTTATCTTTGTGCCTTGAGGAGGTTGGGATGGGTTTGGGAGATGGGTTATATATGACAAATTTTTAGACAAATATTCCTGGATGTAAGCCTATAGAGTTAAGTGGGTTATCCCAAGTAAGGAAGATAGACAAAATGAAGGCAAATATATTAAGCTTTTATCCTGCTTTAGTTATCTTGTGGGTTCAAGTGAGAAATCAGTGCTTATCAGCAAAGGCAAGGGCTTCTAAATACCTACTATAATAATGGTTCTTAAGAATATAATAATGGTTCTTAAAGTGAAACATAATTGTAACTCGTAATTATTATTCTTCTTTTAGCACTATCTGCATACCAGAGGTACTACAGTTTACAGTCTGACTACTGGAAGGTTGGTGCATATTTTCATGCTTATTTCTTACTTATTTTTGTTGGCACATTTATTATTGAGTATAAAAAATAAAGATTAGAGCTCACACTTTTTTTTTTAATGTTACTTGTGCAGGAAAGAGATTAGAAGAGGGAAATCTGTATCATTTTGTTTTCTATTTAATTACTTTGTATTTTATTAAAAAGGATTAGAGTATTGATATTTTATTGACCTGAGATGATCTGATTGAATGTGAAATCATTGAAAAATCAAACACAGCCAAACTAACAGCTTTCACCTAACAAGTGCTTGGGTTAATAGTTTGTGTGGTACTGAGGATTGAACCCAGGAACTTATACTTGCTAGACAAGCACCTCACAACTGAGTTACATTTTCACCCCTTTGTTTATATATTTGTTTTCCCTCTAAGAATTTTGAAGTCACTGTATATTCTGGATATTAATCATTGATGTAGCCCTGGCTGTCCTGGAAGTCACTCCGTAGACCAGGCTGGCCTTGAATTCAGAGGTCTTTGCTGCCTTGCCTCCCCAGTGCTGAGTGAGATTAAGGATGGACACCACCGCCCCCTGGCTTGTATTGTCACTTTTACTGATTGATTCCTTTCCTATGCAAAAGCTTTTTAGTTTTATATAAACCTATTTGTCTTTTTTGGACTTTATTTTCCTGTGCATTATTTCCAAAGTCATTGTCTGTACTAATGACATTATTACTCCTGAGTTTTATTTTTCTAGTAGCTTCATAGTTTGAGGTCTTAAATTTATGTCTGTTTAGTTTTGAGTTGATTTTTTTTCCACAAAGTTAGAGATAATAGTACAATTTTAATTCTTTGCATAGAGATGCTTAGTTTACCAGAATCAATGTATTAATGCGATTTCCCTTTCTCTGTTAATGTTTTTGGTTCTTTGTAAGGAGTCAGGTGCTTCTTAATTGCATGGGTTTATTCGTGCATACTCTTACTTTTTGTCTACGTACATTGCTAATCCTTATCATCTGAGCATAATTTGAAATCGGCTAGACCTGGGGTCGGGAATGGTCTTTTATACATTCATGAATTTACATTTACTGTTTCTATCTCTGTGGGACTGCATAAGGGTATCCTGGGTCATGGTTGAGCACGTACCTAGAACCCCGAGATTCTCCGTGGAATTCTGCGTGAGAACCGGCAGGAGTTCGGTCCCTCCCATCATCCAAGATCCTGAAAAGCAGTCACATAGATCTCCATAGAGTCATATAGGCCAGGCTATAGGCCTCAGGCCCTAGGGATTTACATACTAATGAAGGCCAGAGGGCAGAGCAAATTAAACATTCCTCCCCTAGATCCTCCCCCTTTCTCCCTCCCTATATAACTCTGGACTGCCCTGAGTTTTAGCGGGTACGCCTAGATTCATCTATTATCCGCCATGACAATAAACCTTTTTGGAACCAAGGACTTCCTCTTGTTACTGGGGCCTGCCGCTGCCAAGGCCCTCAGGCCACTGGAACCATAAGACTCCCTCCCTAATGTGGGACCCGCCACGGCGGCTTGTGCCGCCGCGGTCTTTTTTAAATTTTCCCCACATATCTCATTCTTATTTTAAAGACATGTCTGCTACGTGTAAATCACTTTCGGTAGTTTGGACATTATTATTGCAGTCCACGAAGATGAAACATCTTTACATCTTTACATGTCATCAGATTCTTTCATGAGTGTTTTGTAATTTTCATTGGGAATGTCTTTTATTTGTATAGTTAAGTTTCTACCTAGATATTTTATTTTTGTAGCTTATCATGACTATAAGATTCCATTCATTATATTTTCCCAAACCTCTAGTCAGTGTGTGTGTGGTGTGTGGTGTGTAGCATGTAGCACACAAATGTCTGTGCACATGCATGCAGGGGCCAGAGTAAGATGTTGGGTGCCTTCTTTATTGCTCCCAACACTCTTTTGTGATGAAATCTCTCATTGAACCTGGAGCTTATCATTTCAGCCAGCCTAGCTAAGTAAATAAGCTCCTAGGATCTACCTGTTTCTGCACACTACTAGTGCTGCAGTTACAAGCATTGTTGGACTTGCCTAGCTTTTCACCTGGTTCCTGGGGATTTGAACTCAGGTCCTCACATAATTGCACAGCAAATACTGTTACCCACTGAGGCATTTCCCCGGCCCCTCACTCTTTCTTTCTTGACAGTTTTTGCTATTAAAACGGCCCTGCTCTTTTTATTTGTTAATATTTTACTGTATAGGTTTGAGCATGATAGTAATAGCCTTAGAGTATTAAAATGCATTAGTGTCTCATTAAAGAAAAGAAATTAAAGCACTCCACCTTGAAGTAATTTTAACAAAAGCTAGCCCAGATACAAATTCTCTACTTCTTTCTCCCTGGGTCTTCTGGTGTCTCTTGTCTATCTGTTGTAGGAGTCTGAATCTGTTTGCCTTAACATGTTGTCCTGTGAGAGAGGGGGAGGGGAGAGGGAAGGAGGGAAGGAAAGATTGATCCTAACAAAGGGGCTTTGCTCTGTATTAATTGAATAGTATAGAAAGCATCACATGGAAAAGACATGAGGGACACTTTACAGATTACAGTGGTCCCAGAGATCAAACAATATTCTTATGCTGCTTCTAACATTTTTGGTGGATATTTGTTTTATAAGGTTGCTTTTCATTCATCCTATTTGTTGCTTTTAACAAATGACTACCACACCACACATACCTACACATATCTCTCTGGGTCAGGGGCATGAAACACTATCAAGTTTAAAATTGCAGCTGTGTGCATTAGCTTAGGCTGTTCAATGGGAAAAACCATGGCAAGTAAGGTTGGTTGTTAAGTTGTTCTCTTATAAATAAGTTAAGCAAACAGGTGGAATATACAGTAAGATAGCTGTCTTAAGCGAGCTCTGTTGCAGGAAAATTAAAAAATGTGTCACCATCCTGCGCTGTTCCTTCTATTCTCTGCCCCAGTGGTCATGCGGCCTCTGCGTCTAGGCTAGCCCCAGCAGCAACTGAGCAGTGAATGGATTCTGCTTACATTCCCAGCTATCCACCCCTTGTGGTCACTGGTCCCAAATCCCAGTAACCCAGTAAAGTCAAAACTATAGAAGCTTATAAATAATCAGTCAGATTTATGTATCGATACATTCTCAATTCACAAGATACCCGCACAATAATTTCAGAGCCAACTGATGATGATACAAGCTGCTCACCTATATTAGACAAGCCATCCCAGTTACTCTATTCTTTATGATATTCAGATACCTGTGGCTATTTATAGCCACAAAGAATCTGGATCATTTTCCTCCTCCTCCATCTTCCTTCTTCTCTGTCCTCTCCCTGTCTGTCACTGAAATTCTTAGTTCTACCTCCCTTTTCCCTGTCTAGTCACAGGATTCTTGTTGTATTAATATTTAAAGTAATTGGGGGAAAATTCTGCTATAGAGCTGTGAGGTCCGGCAAAAGTTTTAGTGTCTTAGAATGTAGGATTTATTTTCATAATAGTAAATTGCCATATTCTGCAGTCTTACTGAGTTTACTTACCAGTTCTAATAATCTTTAAAAGTCTTTAGGTTATTCTAAACATAGAACCACATCATTTATGAACAAGTGCAGTTTAACTTCTCCTCCTGCTAATCTTGTTTTGCTTCTTCATTTAACCTGGCTAACACTTCTAATGTTATGAAATGAGAGTGGTCATACTTATTTGGTTCTAGATTTTTGAGGAATTTTTTTATTTTGTACCTATTCAGTGTAATACTTTACAATGTGTTTATGACAATAGTCTCTACGGTCTCTGCTCATCTAAAGACTTAACCAGTTTTTCCAGCCTTTTTGTTGTTGTTGTTGTTTTTGTTGTTAAAGAAAATTTAGGTAACATTTTCCCTTTGTCAAAAAAATAAAATAACATCAACCAATGGCCTGGGGATATGACTCCAATGGTAGGATGCTTGCCCAACATGCACAGAGCTCTGGTTCTATTCCCAATATAACATAAGTGGTGCATTTTGATGCAAATACTCTAGTATTTTGGAGGTGGAGATCAGAAGATTAGAATTTTAAGGTCATCCTTGACCACATAGGAAGTTTGAGGCCAGCCTAAGCTTCATGAGACCCTATTTCAAACAAACAATAACTTCAAAAACTCTAATCCTCAAAGGATGAAGAATAAATGACCAGTGAATGTATGAAGTATAATTCTGGGAATGTAAACTAGCTGAAGCATCATGGAGGTTTCTAAAGAAAACTGAAAGTAGATCTACTGTATGATCAATTTATACCATTTCTCTGTATTTACCTAAAAGACTTCAAGTCTACATATCACAGAGAATTCTTGGATATTTTTGTTTACCACAGCTCTGTTCTCAATAGTTATGGAACAAGCCTGGGAATTTAACAAAAGATAAATGGATATAGAAAACATAGTATCTATAACTGGAATTTTTTTCAGTCATAAGAAATATGAAATTATACTGCTTATATGAAAATGGATGCAACTGAAGATAATCATATTAAGTATATTAAATTAGCCTCTGAAAGGCAAATCTCATATTTTCTCTCATTTGTGGGATATAGATATTATAATTTTGTCAGTTTTTCATATTAGCATTTTTTGTTTGCCTGCATTGTCTGCGTGAATTATTTTGGGGATGAATTTATCCTGAGTAATAATTTCATTTGCTTTACCATAACCATACCATATAAAAATGATCTTAAATACACCTCCACAGACAATAGTGAATTTAAAAAACTTAAAAAATATGTGTCCCCCCCCCCTTTACGATTATTTTCACTTTATGTGTATGAGTGTTTTGCTTGCATGTGCGTATATGTACCATGTGCATGCCTGGTTCTGTAGAAGGCCAGAAAGATCAGCTCCCCTGAAACTGGCATTATAGGTGATTGTTAGCCACCTGTGCTGGAAACTGAAGCCTGGTTCTCTGTATTACAGCAAATGCTCCTAACTGCTGAACCATCTTTCCAGCTCTGATTGCTTAATAAATTTATTTACCTTATTAATACTGTTCTCTATGTGTTAAATATTGAAGTATGGTGAAGATCTATCTTTTATTTAGTATAATAATAGTTTTAAGGCCTTTCCAACTTGATCCCGGCCGAATGGCTCCCGCAAAGAAGGGTGGCGAGAAGAAGAAGGGCCGTTCTGCCATCAACGAGGTGGTGACCCGAGAATACACCATCAACATTCACAAGCGCATCCATGGAGTGGGCTTCAAGAAGCGTGCTCCTCGGGCACTCAAAGAAATTCGAAAGTTTGCCATGAAGGAAATGGGGACTCCAGATGTGCGCATTGACACCAGGCTCAATAAAGCCGTCTGGGCCAAGGGAATAAGGAATGTTCCATATCGCATCAGAGTACGTTTGTCCAGAAAACGTAATGAAGATGAGGATTCACCAAACAAGCTCTACACCTTGGTAACTTACGTGCCTGTTACCACATTCAAAAATCTACAGACGGTCAATGTGGATGAGAACTAACCTGCTGAATGTCAAATAAAGTTGCAGTACTGCCAAAAAAAAAAAAAAATAATAGTTTTAAGGGCCAGCATGAAGTTGTTACAGCTCATTCTGCTGAATGTCACAATACTCTTATCAGCAAACACAAATTACTAAAAGGAAAAATGCAAATCAAAACACCAAAAAAGCTCCCAGGAAACCGAAACTTAAAAATATATTTGTTGATGCTGGGTGGTGGTGGCACATGTCTTTGATTCCAGCACTTGGCCTGATAAGCTGCATTTGATCCCCAAAACCTACATTGTGGAAGGAGAGAGCACTAGTAAGATGTCTTCTGACCTCCACACCTGTACTTTGGTGTATATCTATCCCCAGCACACAAATGTTCTCCATAAAAATAAATATAATAAAATTTCTTCAAAATTAATTTTAGTGCTAATTCTACATGTAATTACAGCTTAATTTGAAATGTTTTTTCTTCATGTTATATTTGAATATTAAATTTGATGAAATCATAGATTCAGTGATTCGTTAATTGTGTAATATAAGTTTATTTGTTTGAAGACATTAACTTTTGTTCTTTTATTGTATTTCTCATTTATTTTTCTTGTATAAACTTGGTTATTTCCATTCTTTCATGTTTTTCAAAGTTTGCTAGTGTTTCTTTTGGTATAGTTTAGCTTATTTTCTATCCTTTGTATTTCTTTAAAACCTATTTCAATCTTCTAAATCTCTTGGCTTCTTTTAAGAGATCTGTTTTTTGTCTTCTGCATCTTTACTGTGTGTATGGCATTTCATTTTATTTATTCAGTTTTCTGCATCTCGGTATTATAATCTTTAGAACTAGAAATTTTTGTCTCTTGTTTGTTTTTTTTTAAATCTATCATATCTTTTAAATATGACCTAGATCTCATTTTACCTTTTCTCTATACAGCTGGCTTTAGATTATAACAAACTCGCCCATTCTTGAGAAGTTCAAGTTCAAGTTCACTTTCATAGTCCCATGCTGTTGTCTTTGTGCTACATTATGAACTAATTTTTACTGCATTTTTTTTCTTTCAGAAGTTTGTCTGCCTCTCTAGATGCTAGGATCTATAGAGGGCCTTCTTTGTTTGTTTGTTTGTTTGTTTGTTTGTTTTTCAAGACAGAGTTTCTCTGTGTAGTCCTGGCTGTCCTGGAACTCACTCTGTAGACCAGGCTGGCCTCCAACTCAGAAATCTGCCTGCCTCTTCCTCTCAAGTGCTGGAATTAAAGGGGTGCACCACCACTGCCTGGCTTCAAAAGCTTTTAATTTTTTTTTTAAGTATTCTCCATTGCTGTCTTCAGACACAGCAGAAGAGGGCATCAGACCCCATTGCAGATGGTTGCAAGTCACCACATGGTTGCTGGGAATTAAACTCAGGACCTCTGGAAGAGCAGTTAGTGCTCTTAACCAGTGAGCCATCTCTCCAGTCTCCATGTGAGATTCTTAATAGTTTCAGGTATTTATAGGTTATGCAGCAGGTTGAGGTAGCCATGAGGAAGTTTATAGCTCATGCCTCTGGAATGCCTCCAAATCTTTATTATTCTTCCTACCCTTCAGGTGATCTCCAGTAAAGTTAATAGTCGATTTCTTTTTTCTGTACTCTATCATTAAGTTTGTGGAATTAGTGACAGCATGACATTACTATGACATTTTAAAACTGTCACTTTGATACTTCCCAACAGGGTTGATTTGGCAACTTATCCTGATAACCCAATTAAGAAGACAAAACTTAAGAGATTTAGTCTCTATGGTTAAAAAGTTAAGAGATTTAATCAAGGTAGTCACATTGGGGAGAGGAATAAAAAGGTACAGTAACCCAAATCACCATTTGGTAAGGACGTGAGCTCTAGGTTTAAATAAAGGAAGAATCACACTAAGAAATGTGCATAATTAAGCCGTTTTCTTCAAGACATGGACTCAGCCATTGTGCACCCTTACAAGATGCTTAGAAGTCATTGTTGCTAGAGGTGATGAGGAGGTTTGCAGGCAGTGATTATTTCTCCAGGATATAGCTGTTTTCCTAATCAACAATTGCTTTCATTTGTGGGTGGCTTGTCCTGCATGGTTTTGTTTTTTCTGAAATCCAAGGTGACTGCATGTATACGATAGTGGTATCTCTGTCACTTATCCTTGAAGGAGATAGGATAGATTAGTTAGGCAGTCAAGTTGGAATCTGAGCTGGCAAGGAAGAAACAGATTCAGAGTGAAGCTAGAGATGCCAGGCTTTTAATTTGTGACATCTAAAGAGTCAGTGCTTTTTAGTATAAGCAGCTTTTAGTGCCACTTTCATAGTTTGACATGAATTTATTTTTCAGTTACATCTCAGCATAAAATGCAATTGCTTTCAAAGATGATTACCGGCATATAGATGTTTGGTGTTGACTGGCAACCAAATTTATTCTACACCAAAATTGTCTGGGGCTGGTGTGACAGCTCCAAGGTATAGTGCTTAGCTAGTATTTATGAGGCCCTGAGTTCAGTCCCCAGTACTATCAAAGAAAGACGAAAAGACAAAACACCAATAAAAGAAGTTTGTTGTCTCAAACTGCTTTTGGTTTAGAGCATGTCTAAAGAAAGTTTTAGTGGCTTGAATTAATTAGTTGCCTCAACATTCTTTTCTGTTACCTCACTTTCTCACCTTTTGGGAAACAGGCCTTTTTTCATTAGTGCTACTTACTGCTGTATGCTTCTAGGATAAAGGCTAATAGTTTTTCTCTCAATCCTCAAATCACAGTAAATTCAAAGTATTCTGGACTCTGTGGTCTGTAAAACTTGTATTGTCTTAAAATTCTAATGTATTTAAGACTATCATGCCCATTTATGATCAGATTTATTTTTTACAGGTTAGTGCTTGTTACCAGGAAGCAATTCTTTTTCCATTTTCATCATGGTTCTGTTTCTGTTTTCCCACTTTCTCACCCTTTGGGAAACAGAGTTGGGGCCTTGCCTATCAATTGATGATAGACAGATTTGGGGAAAAGCAGAAATTTTTCCTGCATTTGAGAGTTACTTTGATGAGCATGTGAATAATTTGAAATGAAAGTTTATATATTATCAACTAAAGGCTTAATTGAAAAATATAGAAGGTTCTATTGTACTTTACTGTTTTTTTAGATCAGGATTTAGTGTTGTAGCCAACACTTACCCCCCCACCTCTGTACATGTATAACTTGCTTTTGTGAGATGTTTCTTCCTAGGAAGACTATATCCATCTCAGATTGGGGGAAGAGGGAAACTACAGAGTAAAGAAACTATTCTACCCAAGTCCACCATGGTTTAATTGGAAGACTTTCAAGAGCTTTAATATGAGGAGTTACTTCAGGAGCATGGGCAACATAGGGCAACGTACTACCAGAAAAGTAGTCTTTCCCCAGCAATGGCTATTTTTTATGTATTTGTGGGACTTCCTGAGCCTTGTGAACTTTCTAGTCTTTCCACAAAAGAATGCTAATGGATCCAGTCTTTTCAAGTGCAGATGATCACATATCTGCCCTGATATCAGGACCTCAATGGCTATGCTATGCTTGGAAGACAGAGTTCTATATCACCTTTGTAACTAATAGTGGTATATTCGTTGTTTTCGGTAAACCTAACATTTGATACATCATTTCATCCAAAGCCCATAGAGTATTATATTAGGGTTCACTCTGTGTAGTACATTCCATTGCCTTAGGAAAATGTGTAGCTACTTGGCTCTGCCATTATGGTAGCATACAACGGAATTTTCATTGCCCTAAAAATATTTTCATCCTCTAGTGTATTGATTTATCTTTTCTTCCCATAGAAACCAAAATTATTATTGTCTGGGTATATATTTATTTATTTTTTTTACTTCCTATTGTTTTTTTATGCTAACGGACACATGAATCCCTGATAACTAGCTTGTCTACTCAAATGTCTTGCCCTTTTCAAGCCTGGAAATTCTGTAAAAAGTGAAATAGTACTACAGTATGTTTGTGTACGTCTGTGGGTAGAGGAGAGAACTGCTGATTATTGAGATGTTTTCAGCTTGAAATCATTTTCATACAACTCTAGCCTGTACTTAATCTCTTTTGCACTCTGTTGACTTTTGACTCACAAAGGAAGGGAAACATTTATAAAAAGAAACTAACTTTTCTATTAACTCTGTCACTACTTTCTCATCACAAATTTAAATTAAAAAGTACACATGTATGTATGGTTTTAAACTATCATTGCTCTTTGTATGAGAGAAAACATAAAATCCTTCCTCCAATACACACACACACACAGAGTTTCTCTGTGTATCCCTGACTGTCCTAGAACTTGGTCTGTAGAACAGGCTGGCCTAAACTCACAGAGATTTGCCTGCCTCTGCTGGGATTAAAGGTGTGTGCCACCATTGCTAGGCTGAAACATAACATTTGTGTTTCTGAGCAGAGCTAATTTTGCTTAACATGATTTTCAGTTCTGTCCATTTTCCTGTAAATATCATGACTTCATTTTTCTTTACATCTGAATTAACTAACATTGTGTATATGAACCACATCATCCATTCATCTCTTGATGGGCAGCTAGGCTGGTTCCATCTCTTGGCTACTATGAGTAGTACAGGAATAAATATAGATGTGGAAATTTATTCATGGCAGCAGTTTTCAACCTGTGCGTTGTGACTCCTTTAGGGCTTGAGCAACCCTTTCACAAGATTTGCTTAAGACCATTGGGGGAACACATATACTGACAGAATGATTCATAACTGTAGCAAAGCTAGTTATAAAGTAGCAACAAATCATTTTACCTTTGGGCTTCACTACAACATAAAGTATGTTGAAGGGTTACAGCATTAGGAACTGCTCTATGATATGTTGACTTAGAGTCCTTTGGATATGTATTCAGGAATGGATTTAGTGAGTCTCTGGCATCTGCTATATTGGAGGGAATACAGGGAGTACATGTATTTAATTAGTTTTCTCTCTCTCTCTCTTTTTATTGGTTAGTCCTGCTGTCTGGAAACTTGCTGTGTAGATCAGGCTAGCCTTGACCTGATAGCAATCCTCTTGCCTCTGCCTGGCTCACATTTCTTTCTGTGTCATTTTTGTTATTTGTTGTGATTTAAACTGTATTTCCTTCTTCAGAGAAAGTATTTGTCTTTCAAGTCTTGACTTTACAGGTAATGGATTTCATGACTCAATTGTTTTTGTGTTTGGCGTATTTATACCTTTCCTCCTGTGTCACATATTACATGTTTTATTTGAGAGTTGGGGAAATACATTTTATTTCAGTAAGTTTTGCCTAGCCTCATCAGTATTGTTCAGATTATTTCAGAAGATGGAATAGGAAATGAATGATTTTGATTAAAAACAGTTCTAACTAAATTAAAGAAAATTAAATATCAATTTTCAAAATGGATGTTGAGACCTTCTTAACTCTTCAATTTTGTGAATCCCTTAGTCACATATAATGTTCTCATTTAGAAAATTGGGGGTAATGAGGATATAATGAAAGTAAATTACCACATTATTAGATTTTACAATGTATTTAAATGTTTTTCAATGTTTTTAGAAGTCACATAGAATTCAAAAGAATTACCAATATAGTCCTAGCAAAATTTTATTATTAAAAAATCACGTGCAAAAAAATCATAGTCAATGTTTGATAACTATTGTGGGCTATGTGCCCTGGATCCCTTACTCCTAGGGCAAGATGACTTGGAGGAATCTTCCACACTGTTGCTAGAGACACCCAGCAAGATTGAGTCCCAGTTGCCAACAGCCATAATCAGCTCATAAAACATCTTTTAATGGCCTCCTTTCTTTGCTTCCTGACCTTTTTACCTTCTTAGCTAGGTTAACTGACCAATAAACTACTAACTAGCAGTGATAGCTTTAGCTAAGTTTGTATTGCTTGGAAAATACAACTCAACATAATTTTAAAAGAAGTACTGTAATAATAGTTTCAATTTTTTTTTTACATTTCTTTATTTTTATTTTATTAGTGTTTTGCCTGCATGTGTGTCTACCGTCTGTGTGTATCCTGAACTGTAGTTACAGATGATTGTAAGCTGCCATCTCGTGCTAGGAATTGAACCCAGATCCTTTGTAAGATCAGATTTCTCAATTGCTGTGCCATCTATCCAGCCAATAGTTCAACTTTTTTTTTAATGCTTAAGGCAACAGAGAAATTTATAACAGTTTAAGAGAAATTTTGAGAAAAGGACAGTTTGAAAGCTTGACTTTTAGGCAAGATTTACTAAAACAGATTTGTGTGATTTTTGTTATAATATATATGTATGCTCAAACATTTGCCCTTTTTACAAAATAAATATGGTCAATTCTGGTGGTACATGTCATCTAGTACATGGGAAGCTGACGGAGGAGCATTGCTTCTAATTTAAGAATTTATCTTGAATAAAAACAAGTCCATATCGCCACAAAACTTAAAAAACCAAAACAACAACACAAAGCTAAAGGTTAGTTCCTATTAGAGGTAAGATGAAGATAAAGTGAGTAATAATAAGTATAGTCCTTGGTTTTGAAACTACAAAAAGAATATTCACTAATGGTTAAACCCTTAAATATAATTGTAGGTGTTGTTTTGATATATAATTCTTCTTTTTTTAAATGGTAAAATTTGTTGTAGACTTTTCTTAGGAATTTCTGTTGAATTTTAACCTTTTCTTCCAGTGATACTGAACATAAAATTAAAGAGTTTCATCTTGGGGAATGAGAGGTGGAAGGCACAGAAAGCATACATACATGTGCCAATAGGAAAAAATAAGATGGCGTAATCAAAGCATTTTCTTTCTTCTGAAGAAAAGATGTTTATTTTAAATTTGCTGATTGAATTCTGCTAGTTTTTTCTCCCTAGAACAAATTAAATAGAAACCAGAATATATCTCCAAGTTGATTGGATTCCATGCCATCTGCTTACTCATAACTGTCATTTTGGTGTTTAAAAAATATATTTTAAATATATTGTAAAACATGATAGAAATTTTAAGAACTTAAAACATTTTTAATACTATATTTTACATCAACAGCATACTATACATTACATATAGACACATTCCTTAAAACTCTTTTCTTTTTCTTCCTTTATAGAATGCTGCCTTTTTATATGGTCTTGGTTTGGTCTACTTCCATTACAATGCATTTCAGTGGTAAGTTAACATACCATACAGTTAATTAATTTTAACTGTTTTTAATAAATAGCTCGTTTTAGTTTTTTTGGCTTTTATTCGTATTTTTTGTTTGTATGTGTGTGTTAATATAAAATATGTTACTGTCATTAAACCTTCAGTTTGGAATCCTCTCTTGAGATGATAAGATTCAGAAGTATTGACCCATCTTAGATTATTTAGAAGTCTTTTTAAAAATTGCTTATGATTTAAGATCCTAATCAAAGGATTAAATAGGGACTATTTATCTATCTATCTTGGAATTTCTCCAGTTTTTATTGATGACTGGCCCCTAGGTTATTTGAACTGAAGAATGAGTATGATTAAACTCAGATCCCAAGATCTGTGAGAAAAATATCCATGATGGCTAGGTTGTTTTTTTATTTTTGACGTTTTCTTACTTCTAGAGAGGGTTGGCAAAACATTCCTGCCTCGTACTGCTTAGCATATTTCCACTTTCAGTTAATTTAAGTACCAAATTAAAAGTCTGTTCTTGCTCTTATAAAATAAGGGTACTAGCACCTAACTTTAGAGTTAAATTATGGTTATGATAGTAGCATGTAAATTTTAATAGACTGTAAAATGTCTAACCTTACTATTGTGACCTTCTTTCCACCATTTCTCTTTTATTTGCCAGACATAGTAATATACTCTAATAAAAAGAATATAGGGAGATTCATATTCTGACTTCAAAAACCATCAAAGTACAAACCATCATTTGCCTTTTAGAAAAATTTGAAGTTCACATGGAAAATGCATGTTTTCTAAACTATAAAGCCCTGTGTGGGTATTTTTATTTTGAAGTGTATCTGATTTTTTTGTTCTAGTCTCTTCTGTGTGCTAATTTTTTTTTTTTTTTTTTAAAGTGAGTGTGGTGGAAGTCCTTAAGTAGGAGATTGCTTCTTTGGCCACTGGGTACAATTCTATCATATACTTGATTGTTATACTGAATATTGTAGAACTTTTATATCAGTTGACAATGATTTTATCTTTCTTAAAAAAGGAAACTTTGGACATGGATGGATTTTGCTGGTGTGAATTTCCTTCTTAGCTTTTAATCTTGTTGATTGGCTTTTGATCATATAAGGAAATATCACATTTATTAGAACCCTACCTTTATATATACTAATACAGACTATATTTTAAGCATCCAGAAGAATATGGCTTTGCTTTGTCAACTTTATAAAGCTATGATTGTCTTTATAAAATGTTACCATTTTAAACATTTATTTTTTTAAATTTTTTTGAAATTAAAATAGTTTACACCATTTCCCTCCTCCCTTTACCTTTATTCTCTATAGCTCCTTCTGTGTGCCCCTCCCCCATTAAAAAAATAAAACAATCCAGTGTCTTACTGTGCAGTCCTGACTAGGCTAAAATTTATTAAGTAGATCATGCCAGTATGAAATTCAAGGTGATCCTCCTGTTTCTACCTTCACAGTGCTGGCTTTACAGGCATACATCACCATACCTTCCTTTACATTAACCCTAAATTATACTTATGCCTTAGTTGGTTTGTTTATGCTGTCATAAGATAGGATGACCAAGTCAATTTATAGAAGAGTTTATTGGGGTCTTAACATTTTCAGAGAGTTAGAGTGAGTCCATTACCATCATAGTAGAGAAAGGAGCAGCAAGCAGGCAGGCATAGTGCTAGAGTAGTTGCTGAGAACCTACATCCTGATCCACAGGTAGAAGTCACACTTCAAGGCCTAGCCTAACCCTCCCCAACAGTTCTATCAACTGTGGATCAAATAGTCAAATCTATGAGCCTATGGAAGTCATTCATTCTCATTTGAACCACCACACCATTCTATCTTTACTGTTCATTATATCATATTTGAAACCAAGGATTTTTAAGTAGTAATTTTTAAGAAGGGTCTTATTTGTGGAATTAAAAACTGTAAATGTTTAGAACTAGAGAAATAGTTGTAGAGGGTATTTATGCTTTTCTTCTTAATGTTGTAGGCAGAGAAAGGAGGATGTGTTGTGTGTATTTAACTTGGTATTACATAATTGTTTATGCAAGAAGCAAGGTTAATCTTTAAGCATAGATTTTTTTTTCCTGTTATACTGTGGGTTTTTTTTAATTGGATATTTTGTTTATTTACATTTTAGATGTTATTCCCTTTCCCCCTCCCCTCCCCCAAGAAACCCCCTTTCCCGTCCCCCTTCCTCCTACTTCGTCCCCCTTCCTCCTACTTCTATGATGGTGTGCCCCCATGTGTTTGTTTTCAAATTAGTAGGTGCAACTAACTGTTCAGCCCTGGCTGGCCTGGAACTCAACAGAGTCAGTCACCCTGCCTTTTCCTCAGTGGAGATTAAAGGCATCCAGCCTTTCCTGGTTGTTTTTTGTTGTTTTATGACAAATTATCACTGTGTAATGCAGACTTATCTTTAAACTCAGAGCACTCTTTCTTCCTTAATGGTGGCATCATAGGAACAGACCATCACATAGCATAGGCAGCAGGTTTTGAGTTAGTGTTTGTGAGGGTTCTCTTTGGCACAGTGAGAAATGTTTATGGCCCATTGGAAATAACAGGAAGGGGGAAGCAAGGAACTCTACAGTTTAAGAATGGGTATTTGTTTCTCAGACATAGTTAGGTTTCACATAACTATGGTTAACTTATGACCTTACCTCGTTATTGAAGGTAAGAATAAAATTAGTACTGAAGTTGAAAGTTATTTAATAAATTTGTGTCCATGTTAAGTTGGTTTATTTTTGGTTCTTCATCTGTGTATGAGTTCTACATTATTCATTTTACTTCAGAAATAATAAAAGGATAAGTAATGCAGGGTTTAACTTTAAATAAGTGCCCTTTGTTGCTCTAGGTCACCACAGTTTCTTATATCTTAAATCTCAGTGCTATGGCTTCTTCCTAAAAGAGTTGTCTATACTTTTGCCCTGGTTGTATGTTCTCTTGCTGATCAGCTAGCTCCCTCCCTTCCCCTTCCCTGAATCTACATCTCACATTTCTAACTTGTTTTGATATTGCTTGGACAACTGCAAAATTTAAAAAACACTCAATAGTTCTTGGTGAGAATTTCAGAGTATAGACTGAATTTGATAGTACTTTATCTAGATTAAAATTACTTTATTCTTTGAAATTTGTTGAAAAGTGTTGCTAGAAGAGCTTTTTTCTTCTTTTTTTCTTAAATTTGTATAAAGAGTCAGATGTTTCAGAATATTCCATTTTTCATATGAGTAGGATTTAAATAAAATTTGTATTTGGTAATGATGTCTTGGCATTTGATGAGACAGTGTGTCTTCCAATGTGTCTTAACCAACATGTATGTTCAGATTTGTGATCCTTAATATTATTAGGAGCAACTTTATTAACTACCTTTTTATTGCTAACCTATTTGCCTCTTGACAGATTATGCTGTTCATTTTTTCTTTGGGAGTTGATTTTTTTTTTTTTTTTTTTTTGGTCTGTTTCATTCAGTTATATTCGTTAGCTTTTCTAGTTAGTTATAGCCTCTTAGCCGGAGGAGCCATGGCAGGTACTAAATACATTAGAGCAAATGTTAGATCCTCGTGTGACTTCTGGCTATTCAGCTTTATTATTATTAATACTTGGAAATCTAGGAGCTTAAGCTAAGGTACCTAGAATGAAAAATAAAGACCTAGAAACACAGTGTAGTAGAAAAGTAGGAATTGGTCTCTTAAAGTTGTTTGTGCATGCATTTGTGGATGAAGGTGATCAATTGCTAAGATTACTTTAAAATTAAGATGCCTTTACAGAAAACCTATATCTTCAAGTGTGAGTATCAAAAGAGAAGGAAAATTTAGACTGGCAGAAAAAGATAGCTGAGGAAAAGTAACTCTTTTGAAAGTATAATTGAAGGAATAGGATCTGTTCCTTTCAGTACATATCCTTAAATGTTTATCTCCTTAAAAGCCCTTATTACCAGTCTCTGGTCTATTCTGTTAGTATTCTTTCCATCAGCAGCAGCATGTTCTTGCTGTGGCGTGTGTGTGTGTGTGTGTGTGTGTGTGTGTGTGTGTGTATGTGTATGTGTGTGTGTGTGTGTGTGTGTCTGTCTGTCTGTCTGTCTGTCTATATATGTGTTACATGCATAAGATTTTAGATAGGTTCCCAAATGTAATTGGCAGATAGGATACGATATCAAAAAGGATTAGGAGAATAAGGTGGATAGAATAAGGCACTTTGAAGGACAGATATTGATGCATTGCTAGTACAGCTTTTTAGGATTCATTTATACAGCACCAAGTCCTGTGTGTTCTTAGGGGTGAAGTAATTTCTGCCTTTCAGTACAGTCATTGTATTGAGTGCAGTGGGGAAAAAGATGTTGGTTTTAGCAGTGGTTTTAAAGCTTTCTGATAGCATAAAATAGAATAGGAGAAAAAAAATGAAACCTAATGTAGTTTTGATACCATGATCCTGAGGCTTGTCTGACATAGAGTGTATAATTAAAATCCTATTATACAAACATGCTATTACTTCAAAATTTTATTACCAACAAACAGTTGATTCTAACATGTACTGAATTTTTTTAAATAATTTATACTTCTGTTTGGGGGGTGGATCCTAGAAAATTTAACTAAGGCAGGTCTGACTGACAAAAAGATAGCCAGAGAGAATTTGGAAGGGTTTTGATTAAATTTCAGAGGAATTAAGGATAAATATTTAAACTTACAGTAAAGGAGTGGAAAATGTGCTCAACTTATTAGAGTACTAATGAAAGATTTTCTAAAGAGGGCTAGAGAGAGGGATGATTCACTGGCAAATGCCAGGCCTGTGTAATGTGTTCTTTCTAAGTTATTTCCTCCTCTTTTAATTCAACCTCAAATGATCCTCATAGTCCAGTTCTTGCCTAAGTATACTTTTTGAGCTAGTTAAATTTGCATTCTTAGAATCCCCTAAAGGGACCAGAAGGAGTTTTTACCGCTCTGTTTTGTTCATGTTACTTACTGTTTGATCTGTTTTTTTTCTTTACTTTTCCATCCTTAAATCTTACCTACATGGCTGATTATTTCTTCAGATCTTTCTAATTTTCTCTTAAAAATTACCTGTAAATTTCTGAATGGAAATATGTGGAATACTTATGTATTCTACATACGTATTTTATTACTAATTACTAATTTAGTAATTTCTTACTAATTAGACTATTTAATTTCTATGAAATAGTATGTAATTATTTCATTTACCCCTTCATCAGTTCTTGAGCTGAACATAGCATTATTGGCTCCAGAGATTTCAGGTTTGGTTACTTCTCTTTACAAATGTGTCAAAATGTGGAAAGGCCATTTTGTTAGTGTTATTTGCTATAGATCTAAATGATCCTTCCTTCCTTCCTTCCTCCCCTCCCTTCCTTCCTATGATTTTCTAGAAATCTGTTTAAAGGTGACCATTATTTTAAAGCATATTTAGTGATGTGTGTTTTTGTAGAATTGGTGCTATTGAGGAGTTAGGGTCATGTAATTTTTTTTTAAGATTTTTTTTTAATTTATTTTATGTATGTGAGTACACTGTCACTCTCTTCAGACACACCAGAAGAGGGCATCAAATTGCATTGCAAATGGTTTTGAGCTACCATGTGGTTGCCGGGAATTGAGCTCAGGACCTCCGGAAAAGCAATCAGTGCTCTTAACCACTGAGGTATCGCTCCAACCCTATAATTTTCTTTTTAAACTTATGATTAAATGAAATAATTCTTTAACCAGAAAATTCCATATAAATAATCTAGTGATTTAAAAAGTTGTTTCTAGACAGTACTAGACACAGCGATATGTTTCTTTAAATTTTTTTCTCCAGTGGAGCATATTCATTGCCTATTTGAAAACTGTGAAACTTTTAGGCATTGCATTATCAAAGTATTTCATACAGTTTTTAGTAGCCATTTATCATGCTTTAAAATTCTGTCAGGATTAAATATTTGTTAGCGATGTCTAGCGATGTCTACAGAGACCATATTCTGGCTCCATGTATTTTCGAGAGATAGGAATGTAGTAAGATAGTAGCCAAAATTTGAAGGTAGTTTTTAGTGGTATTTGTGCCCCCCCCCCACCCTAGTTCTATTTTCCTGAGATGTGGAAACTGAAGTGTCACATGAGAAAAAACAGCAAAAGTTTAGATAGAAAAACAAACTTGGATAGTTAAATAAATGTATTGTCTGTTAAGTTAGAAGTCTTGATCAATAAAAGGATTATACTGTAGAGTTATTTCTTCTCAACAAATAACCATATCTGTTATCTTTAAGTGATGGTATCAAATAACATCTGTTAATTTGTTTTGCTGATGGTAATGATTTAGAGAGAAAAGAATGATGAAGATCTGAAGGAAAAAAAACTTAGAAAAACTGGAGACAGTACACCATAGGTAGAAAATAAAATGATTGGATTATAGATTGTATCTTATTACTAGATTTAACACTAAGTAAGAAATAGTTGATACTGAATTTGCACGGCAAGTTTTGATTATAATAGTGCATTTAGAAGGAAGCTGAAAAAATGAAGATAGTATAGATCATCAGTATTTACAGACAGAAATTTTTGAGTTAAGCCATTTCACAGCTGAAGATGAACAGTAACAGCCAACTGAGAATGGAGCTGACTGGCAACTGCCCACAGATGTTAAGTGTAACAAAGAGATGTGATTATTAAGTTATTAGTGGTATACAAACTATCTTTTTGAGGAAATAAGTGTAAGCCAGAACACACAGTCTTTTAAGGAATTATTATCAATAATCTAGTAGTGAGTTTCTGAAAGTTGTTTCTATAACATTATAGCACCAAAGATGTGTGTGTGTGTGTGTGTGTGTGTGTATTGGCTGTGAGTGTGGTTGTGCCATGTGTGTGTGTCTGTCCTTGGCACTTTTAGACCTTAAAGAATAAACATACACTGAGCGTAATATGTTCTTAGTGTTTCTAAATCTAGGCTAATTGTGTACTCATAGAAATCATGTTTAAAATAAAGCTTTGTATGTGTGTGATGTTGTGAATCAAGTGGAAAAGATATCTGTACTGAAGGCTCCCATCACAAACACTATATTTAGGGGACAAAACTAGAATTCTAATTGAGACAAGAAGAAATATTTTTGCAAGTAGTTGTTACTGATGTTATGTAATCTTATTTTTTTTTCTCATAAACTTTGTTCTACTTTTTTTTTCCCCTAACTTCTTTTCTGTGATCCAACTTTTGTTTCATATATCTGTGCCTCAGACCTGCCTGGGTTTTTATTGGCACATATGAACATTGATTAGCAGTCATATCATAAGGACATTGTGAAGCATTAGTCATGATCTTTATATTTTTTGAGACTGAGTTTCATGTATTCCAGGGTGGTCTTGAGCTCACTGGCTAGGGAGCAAGGGATGACCTTGAATTTCTGATTCTCCTGCCCCTACTTCCTCAGTGCTGAGATTAATCAACCTGCCCAGGTACCTCTAGTTTGTTCAGTGTTGGGACTAGAACCTAAGGCTTCACCAATTTTGAGCAAGCACTCCTTCAACTCCCCTACATATACCTCTAGTTCTTGGTCATAATTTTTGGTAGCCTACCTTAAAGGTGTAAATAATAAATATTTATTACAGCATGCTATTATAAAACAATAAGTTAATACAACCATCACTTGGGTGTAAACATCACAACCATCGTAGGAGCTTCTGAACACTTTGTGCATACTGTTCTATTCCACTAAGTTCTCAGTCCTACTTTCTAACCTTGATGTCTCTACCCACAGATATACTGTCTTCCTCTCATTGTGCTTGCATTGATTCTGAAACATTTTGAATAAGAATTTTAACTTATCCCCTATTCTTTTCTGTTAGCACGTTCACCTCTCTCCAATATTATACATTTCCCAGACCCACTTAGAAATCATCTAACACATCTATTTCTTTAGGAAGAAAGTCAAGTACTGTCATAAGCAGGTATATAGGTCTGATGCCGACCCTATGTTCTTCCTGCCAAATAAACTACCTGGTAGGAGTCTTTAACATTATAAATAAACACATATGTAAGTAGTCTTTTGTTTTTGAATAGTAGACTAGGTATGATCCTTCAAAATAAAACTAAGTATTTTATGACATTTTGCATAAAGAATTAGCTTTTATTTTGGCAAATCTAAGATTCAAAATACTCACCTTTAATATTTATAGGACTAGTGTTAGCTCTTAAAAAGCTTTGCAAATAATATGTGGTATTATATTTGATAGAGATTTTTAACCAATAGAAGGATTTAAATACTACCCAACATGATTTCAGTATATATTTTTTGTTATTCTACTTTTTCCTGCTATGTAATTATGAATATTCACAACATTTTTCTTTTGGGAAGCAGGGTGTCAGTAGCCCAGGCTGACCCCAATCTTGTTATCTCTCTTTCTACCTTCAAGTACTAGATTTACAGCCCTGAATCACCATACTGGGTTTAGGAGATACTAAGGGTCCAACTTAGGGCTTCATGCATGCTAATCTACCATCTGAACTACATCCTCATGTTTCATTTTATAACTTTGAAAAGTCAAAACATTTTACCTTTGTTTAATATGCCTTTTAAGCATATGGTGTACTAACATGATCTAGTTAAATAATAACAACATAAAAGTCCATTCAGTAAAAGATTCTCTTTCCTGAGTTTGTTCTACTTGAATCACACTTTTTTCTTTATTTTTTAAAAAATGAGAGTTTGAGGGAAAGAGACTGACAGACCAATGAAAGTTAACTAGAATAACAAACTTAGAAATAAATCCATGTGACTCTTAGGATTTCTGGAGAGTTTCCAAGTAAGGATGATCTTTTCTATATAAATAATGTAGTTGCTGGATATTACTATAGAAATGAACACTGACTCCTCACTAATGCAGTGGAAAAGATAGGGTGCAGGTGGATTACACACCAAAACATGGAGAAGCAAATTACAAAGCTTTAAAAAAGACTTTATGGAATAGACTAGAAATAGGATTAGTCCCTAAACTTTCCGTCTCTTCCTTTACAACCTTCCTATGTACTCTTCTCTACCTCTCCCAAGAAATCCTAGAAATAGTCAAACTAGTTATTTACACAGAATTTGATTAAACCATGAAGTATTGTTTGTTTAAATAGTGTGGAGTAAATTTAATCTTCCCCTTTTATGTGAAGTAAGTCTATTTGCATTTAATATATACAAGGCTCCTTTCAGTTTTTAAGTAGCACTTATTTAAATTATTTTTTTTATAAATCTGATATTTAAAAATAGCTTTGCATAAAACAAGTTTTACTGTACTTCCAATCAGAAATGCTTAAAACGTTAAGCTATCTTATGTCTATATTCTTTCAGGGCTATTAAAGCATTTCAGGAGGTGCTTTATGTTGATCCCAGCTTTTGTCGAGCCAAGGAAATTCATTTACGACTTGGGCTTATGTTCAAAGTGAACACAGACTATGAGTCTAGTTTAAAGGTAGGTTGTTGGTTTTTTCAAGATACAATGTCCTATTTCTGTGATTGTTGTTGTTAAATATTAGAGCATTGAGAAATGTTGAAACTTATATTGGCACTTTCAAAGAAAATTTATTTAGATGAAGGAGCTATTCATCAATTATGATCTTGAGGAAAAATTGGGTTTCAAATACAAAGTAATTTTGATATGTGGTAACTAATCATACCATTAAACTTTCATTTTAAGTTTTGCTAAGAAAGGATTTTGGAGCATCAATTCTCTGAAGAAGTGATTGACCACCGTAGAGCTACTTAATGTTATATCTGCGACCTGACCATCTTTTTTTTTTTTTTTTTTTAAATACATGACTATATAGATTTATCCACTTCAACCAGCAAGGCATGTCTTACATTTAAATAAATAATAAAAACAGTATTTACAAGGCATTTGGACTGCTGGTTTATGAATATAAATATTGTTAGTTTCTTGTTTGTTAAATATCATTGTTTTTGTGGATATTCAACATTTCTCCCAGTTTTTCATTTTACATTGAGTTACTTCTACTGTCTTTGTCATTTGGCTTTTTGTTAAAACTGCACTTCTCTGCATGACAAAAATATAGAATATGAAAAGATTATAAGTTCTAGGGATAAGCTTATGATTTTATGAAGTTAATGAATATAATGGTTCTGAGTTTTGTTGCGTACTACCATGATTCCTAAGATTGTGGTAAGGGAAGAGAAGGGAGATAAGGAATGACTTCACACTGGACTGTAATTTGATCTGCGAATTTTTTTTGTTTGTTTTTTGCACCGAGTATTTCTTTCCATGAGTATTTCTAATTGTTCTAGATTTTTAAAGTAGAAAATTATACAAAAACTGTTTCTTTTCCAACCATTCATGACTTTATAAGGAAAAATGCTGGTGAGAGTTATGTACCTAAGAACATCAAGAGAAATGATTGTAAAAAAATATAGACCACAATAAAGTGCAGTGGAAGAATAGATCCCAGCATACTTTAAGTAGTGTGAAGAATATAATATTTGAAATTTATAGTTTTTCTCAGCTTAGTGGTATTTTTTTTTAAATATGCTGTGGTATGTCATTGGCTTTGAAGTAGAAAATAAATTAGGTATGTTACCATATGTGTTTTAAAAGTTCCTCCTGGGTAGCAAGTTTTCATTAGCTATCAAAGTCTCTTACTGTGTTTTATTACACAAAATGAATGTACTTGAGCAGTTCATGATACTGGTAAAACATCTCTCTTAAGTTTCAAAAGGGTTGGTAGTGGTTTCAGAAACTTTATTTGGGGTATTTATTGGGGTGATAATTAAATGTGTCCCAAATTATAGAATAGCTATTAGTACAATTAGTACTTTAATTGTATGGATAAAAATCTCTGTTTTCAAGAAAGCAACATTGTTAAGATTTCCCTTTAATTAGTAAGTATAGTGTTTCATAGCTAACTAGAAGTATTTCTGCTTCCCTTTATACTCAACCAAAACATTCCTGTATAGTTAGGGTTAAGGTAAAGGTTAACTACTAATCGTGATCATGTCAATCTTACCAAAAATGCTGTAAGTAAGGGCACACTTCTTTTTAGGAAGGACTTTGGTCATTTGTTTAAAACAATAACTGATAGCTGATATTTATTTCATTTCTATAAACATGGGGGATTTTAAGATATCTTGATATATTTTTCTTTTTCACAATGTCAGTGTTTTGATTTCATTCTTTTTCCTTACACTGATACTCATTTTTGAAGTCTTTCTAAGTTATATTCATTGTCTATTATGGAAATATTTTGATCTCAACATTTTCTGTGCAGGAGCAGCTATTTTATTATATTATTGTAAGTGCTTAGCATTCAGTAAGTGGAGTTAGAAATCAGAAGTACTTCCTCCTTTGTCTGCCTCCAGTTTTTTGAGTGGTATTTTACCTCTGTCTGGATAAATGGAGAATTTCTATTCTTCTATCACATCAAACTTTTTCATACTACAATATGTTGGAATAGATGCTTTTTAAGCTACAGTGTCACCTGAGCAAAGCAAAAAAAAAAAAAAAAACCTTGAGTCAGTTCCTGAGGTCCCACATGGTAGAAGGAAAGAACAGATTGTTGTAGGTTATGTTCTGACCTTCACACTTGTGTGCACACACAAATGCAAATAAATTTAATTAAATACTTTATAGATGTTGTCTTCAAGATTTGTTGAGTAAATGGATCTGAAGTTTCATTAAAGATGATGTCCTTTTAGTTCTATGTTGATCTTTCTTAAAAAGGCGGGGGGGGGTACTTTTATAGACATACTGCAAGAAACCAGTGAACTGGGCAGTAACTAGAGTACTGCCTGTCTAGGTTGGCTTTTCTAAAAGCTGGTTGTCAAGTACAATATACTGCTCTTCCTGAAGGACCCAGGTTCAATTCCCAGCAGCCACATGACAGCTCACAACTCCTGTTCCAGGGAATCCCACACCAGGCAAAATACCAATGTACATTTAAAAAAAATAGTAATGCTTAATAGGTAATGATTGACATCCATTCATTCAGGAGAATGAATGTCTTCCTGTTAATCTTTTCAGAAGTATTTTACCTTTTATCCCATTATTTTGAAATAGAGCTCATGGCATTCTTAATTGTTTATCAAAGGAGATATCATCATTAGAACACTTAAACTCAGTCTCTAACTCAAGTTCCTAAATATTCCTACATAATGGAGGGATGAGGAAAAGTATAAAAAGAATATTTTAGTAGTGAGGATACTGTGAATATTCCTTTTGTTACAGATAAGATCTTTAAACATATTTTTGTGTTTGTGTGTGTGTGTGTGTGTGCGCATGTGTGCTTGCTTGGACACTAGAGAGGAATATCCTCCTCTTAACACTCCCCACTTACCCCTTTGAGGTAAGGTTTTTTACCCTGATCCTAGGACTCACAGCTTCTCAGCTAGACTGGAAACTACTAAGCTGCAACAATTCTCCTTTCTCTGTCCCATTCACAGCCTGAATTATAGACATTCACAGAACACCCTGCTTGTTTGTTACATGGGTGCTAGCATCCAAACTTCAGTCTTCATGGTTGTTCAGCAAACATGCATAACAACTGAATTATCAGTCCAGCTCCAGATTAGATCTCTACCTTATTTTCTTGACTTCTTCCTAAAGAGAAGTATAGCTTATATAATAGTTTTTACATGATAAAAGCATTTATATAAGAATAATTTATTTTCTTATATATTCCTTTTATCTATATGTGAAATACATTCCAGGGCTTCCTGGTTTGCTTCAGTCAGTATTTCATATTTTTATCATCATATATTCCTAAAACAGATTTGTTCTATTTCGGTACTATGTAAACAGCACTCACAGAAAGCAAATTTCGTTTTGAAATTTGGTCCTGCCACATACCTTGCAACTAATTTTGTGCCTTTAGCAAAATTATTAATTTCTAATTCTTTCTATATCTACTGAGCCAGAATAATCATGTCTACCTCACAAAATTGTTATATAGGTGGGTATTTATTTGTGTGTGTGTGTGTGTGTGTGTGTGTGTGTGTATGTATGTATATATATCATTCTGGATCTTATTAATAGTCATTTTTCCCAGCTATTCAGGAGTGTGAGGTGGTATCTCCTTATTGGCCTGAGTTGATCTAGAACTTGCTATCTTCCTGTCTTAGCCCCACTGCTAGGATTCAACAGGAGTATGTACCTAGTCCAGTTTTAGTTCTCAGTTTACTACGCTTTTGATTTGAATGTAGTGGCTTGGTCTCCCCTGCCCCTCCTTTTGTTTGTTTTGTTGTTTTTGAGATAGGATCTGATGTAGCCCAGGGCAGGCTTGAACCTAGCAGAAATTAGTCCTGAACTATTCCTTTTTTAAATTATATTTTATTTTATATGTATGGATGGTTTACATGCAAGTTTATTTGTATACTACTTTTTCCTGGTGTCTGAGGAGTGTAGAAGAGGACATCAGATCCCCATGGAACTAGAGTTATAGAAGTTTGTAGCTGTTATATAGGTACAGGGAATCGAACCTAGGTTCTCTGAAACTAATACTCCTAATCACTTAGGTATGTCTTGAGCCTCTAGCCCCAAATTCTTGATCTTTCTACCTCCATCTCCTAAGTCCTGTGATATGTGATATGTGTGTACTACCATAACTTAATTGGTTATGTATGTGGTTTTGTTTTGTGTGTCTGTTTTATTTTGATTGTTTTTGTCAGTCTACCCATCCTTAAAAATATGAAGTTAATGACCTTATTTTTCAATCACATAGTAATTTTTTCTATTAAATTGGCCACTAAATATCTCCTGGGTTTAGTTGGTGGTGGACACACCGTTTCTTAGTTCCTTTGTAAACTGGTTTACTATTACCTGAATGTGACTGCATTTCAGGGTGATAAAGCTTTTTGTTTGTTCTTTCCTGCATCACATAATGCCCTGCCCCAGTTGGATTTAATTGCCCTTTTAACTCAATTGAATGCATTTAGGGTGTGATTTTATTATCTTTTAGTGCTGTTAATGATAATTACTATTAGTAAATCGTAATTTATATGTATATACTTAAAGCAGTGTGCTATATGGCTGGTTGTCTAAAAGTATACTGATTCTGACAGATAGTCCCTATACTGCCCCACATTTCTACACCCTGCTATACTATTAAAGTTGAAATTAAAATAAGAACCATGTTTTTCAGGCAGTCAATACCAGGGCATCTGTTTAATATAGTGTGAATAATGGAGAAATTCTAATGCTTACATATTTAAATATTACTAAAACACATCAAGTTAAGAGTTTTTAGATTTGGATTCAGGAGAGTTGGCTAAGTGCTTAAGAGTACTTCCTGTCCTTCTAGCATCTATGATGGGTGGCTTACAACTGCCTGAGAGACCATCTTCCTTCTATCTAGATCCCACACCCTCTTCTATCCTCAATGGGCACACACGCACGCACGCACACTCATAACTTAAAATAAATCTTACTGCCCAAAAGAACATTAAGGTTGATCATTAGCAGTCTATCCAATTTATCTATTCTGTGCCTATGGGACAGAAGAAAACTTGCAGTAGTTGGTTCTGTCTTCTCACCATGTGGATCCCAGAGATTTAAATTAGTTTACTGGTTTTTTTACCCAGTGATCCATCTCACTAGCTCATTTTGACGATTTTTTTTTTAAGAAATCAGAATTTATGGGTTGTTGCTAGTTTCAGTTTCTTTTTATAACATCATATTTGAAGATAATGATTAAAGAAGTTAATATGAAAGGAATCAGATAATAATATAAAATACAGTTGAAGTAAAATAGATTGAACTCAAATAATACTTTTAGAAAATAAAAACATGGCACTTTACCAGGTATTGGTATGACTTAAGTGGTTAGATAGTCGAGTGCAAGAGGCTATAAAATCTTAAAATGCCTAATTGCAATGTAGACTAAAAAGAATTAGAAGAGAAATTGGTTTTATTTGTTGTCTAAGATCTGATCTCATTGTTTCTCTAAATGCCTCAGTATATCATTTTATCCTATATTCAACATCATACTTTTATACAAAATAGCAATTCACATTCTTTTCACCTTACTGGGAACTATTCATTACTGGTTGTCTGTTTTGATATATAATAATCTCTTTTAAAACACAATCTTTATGTTGACTAAGGTAAGCTTTGATCTTACTGGCCTAGATATTCCAGTCTCCCTGTCTCAATGCCTAAGTTCTGGGACTACAGGTATGAGTCACAATATCTGGTTCAAAATTTGTGAATTTTATTCTCAGTTTTAAATGGTCATATATTAACACAGAAGAAAATAAAAACAAGATATTCACTTCCTTTCTAGGAACCACCTTTGAATTTATAAAATACTTTTTAATTTTATTATTGTAGATGCACAGATTGTTTCATGTAGTCAAGCTATTATGATCTCAAGAAATACTTCCTAGGAATTTGAATATTAATTATTATTAGTTTTATCCATAGTATTAAATTTCAAAATGTCAATGTTTTTTATTGATACTTTAACCTTACATTTTTGTTATTTCTGTTGTCTGGAGACAATGACAATTATTTCATACCTGACATGTTCTCATTCCTTCTTGATGCTCATTTCTCACCTTTTCTGACATTTTGAAAGTTCTGGTTTTAGAGTGGTTTGAGAGAGATTATCTCACGCATATATGATTTACCTTTTGAGAAGGTAATTGGAAAGTTCCCCATGTCCTTCAGTAATTTACAAAAACATGTGTTGGAGGCTTTAAAACTTAAGACTTAGTGTTGGATTTGGCCTATAGCAATGTAATAAGGAAAGAAATTCTTCACTAAAGGATTGGCATGTCATAGAATCCATATTTGCTAATTCTTTGAATTGGTTGTAACAAATAGAGATAGTGAGAAAGGACTGTTCATTATATTTTTGAACTTTTTATTTAGTGAATTTCATATTCTAGTGTCTTTGTTATTGGTAACAATGTCACTAATTCTAGGATGAAGTCTATAAATAAAGTTGTGTTTATTACCACATATTAAGCCTTATGAGAGAGAGACACCTTAGTACTTAGGTTTTGTGTGTGTGTGTGTGTGTGTGTGTGTGTGTGTGTGTGTGTGTGTATTTAAGCATATTAAAACCATGAGAGTATTGTTCTAGTAGGATTTTTCCTACTTTTACTTGAATTGTATATTTCTTCCTTCAAAGTAACTATTGGCTCTTTACAATATTGTAAGGTTTTGCTTGACTTTTTATGGTCAGCAGAAATACGAATTCTGATTGTGGAAATTGGAAAACATTTCTTAAGTGAAACCTTAAACCTTAAAAAAGTACAACCCTATCTTCCATTGGATGGAAGACCACTGTTTCTTTTGCTATGATACCATTGCTGAATGCTTTCTATATGTTCTTTTCCTCATTTGTGGAAGGCCATATCTTTTCTTGTTCCTTTTTCTACTTGTCAATTTTTACTTTACTGGTGAGAGATCAATTGATTTATGTGGCCATTTAATAATAGTTACTCTTTACCTGTCAAATTTTGTTTTTATATTTGAGATTTATCTGAGTTGAATTATACGTTCTCCATATAGAAAGTTTAAAAATGTCCAAAATACTTTGATATTTATGAAATATGTTTGAAAACTTCCTAACTGCTTATATATGTGGCAGTAAGTATGCCCGATACAGGGAAGTTAGGATAATTAGAGGTCTCTTAAGTCACAGTTTTCTTCCCTAGATGTTTTTTGTTGTTGTTTTCTTTTGTTTTGGTTTGGTTTTTTGAGACAGGGTTTCTCTGTATAGCCCTGGGTGTCCTGGAACTCACTCTGTAGACCAGGCTGGCCTCGAACTTAGAAATCCGCCTGCCTCTGCCTCCCAAGTGCTGGGATTAAAGGCATGCGCCACCACTGCCCGGCCCTAGATGTTTTAAGAACACAACTCAGTTGTAATTAAAAAGTGACTATTAATATTTACTCATGACTTAAATTTGTAATTATATTTGGTGTTAAACTGCAACTTTATGAAGCAGTCAATATATCTAACTTCACCTTTAAAAAGTTGTTTGAAAACAACATTTTACAGTAAAAATTATGTGCGTATTAGCTTTATTTTGATATAGCTACAATTTATTCACTCTGAAAATAATTTGAAAATGAGATTGCCTCATTCTTTCATTTATGTGTACACATTGGACACACACTATGTCTAGTTTTTCAGGGGGGGTGATGGTTGAGGGGGATGTCAACAATGGGTTTCTTTGTGTAGCCTTGGCTGTCCTGGAATGAACTTGCTCTGTAGACCAGGCTGGTCTTGAACTAAGGGGTCTACCTGCTTCTGTCTTTCCAAGGTGTGGGCCACTGCCTCCCACGTATTAAATTTTTAATGAGTCACTTCTACATTTGCAAAATACAGTAGCAATGAATATTGGTAGACTAAATGGGGAAAAGCTGAGTAGGAGCAGAAAGACAAGGGGGTCTCAGAGATAAATGGATGGGTATAGATGACAGTTAATTCAGGGGAGGAAAGGCTTAGTTTGGTTTATTGTTCAAGTTGATACAGTCCATCATTGCAAAGAAGAAATAGGGACAGAAACCTGACATAGCAGAGAATAGGTAGATTGCAGAAACTTCTTTTTTCCAGCGAGCATAGTCAGGATCTGGTAGTTATTTGGAAGACATTAATACGCCATAATCTTTCCTTGAGCAGTCACAGTAACTCTGTAGTTAAAAAGATTGAAAGGAGATAAGTTTGAAGGCTTTAAGAGAATGTTAGTTAGATCAGCTTAATTAAGAATGTCTTATGTGCCCTTCTAAGGCTTCATAATTGCCTAACCAATTTCAGAGATCAAATCTATAAGTATCCTTTCAGCCTACATTTCTCTTGTTTTAGATCAATTAAATTTGTTTTAAATAATACCTTTAGATGGCTATAATAATGAAACTTTGATTTGCAACAGTATCTGGCATGTCTTCTTTCTCTCAGGTAATACATAAAGCCCTGTGTTTTTAAGGGCCCTACAATAATAATTTCTTCAGCCTGAAATATTTCTTATTTTCATTATCTATTTTCTTGGGGGTGTCTGTCTGTCTGTCTGTCTGTCTCTGTTACAGTCTGTTCTCTATTTCCTTAACAAGTTAAAACAAAACAAACACCTTCTAGCACACCAACATTAGTGAGCATTACATGTAGTGTGCTAAAGCCATAGTAGAGGACCTGGTATAGAATAAGAAGCTGGTAATGTTGCTATCGTGTAACTCTTTTTTGATTTTTCAAGACAGGTTTTTTTCTCTGTCTAGCACTGATGTCCTGGCCTCTGCTCCTGAGTGCTGGGATTAATGACATGCAGCACCACCGCCTGGCACTAACATGTAACTCTTAAGAGACTGTCTATCTTCATTGAACACAGATAATAGTTTCGGATATTTACCCACTATGTTTATATGTACTGAAATAATGGTCCCTAGAGACAAGCACACAATGTAAAAACCCCAGAACAGTGGCATTTAACACTGCTGGTGATATATATATCAGAATGATATGCAGATTGTTTTTCTGGTTTGAATGGTGGTACCTCCAACTCTTCCTTAATCAAAACATCCTGAGCCGGGCAGTGGTGGCGCACGCCTTTAATCCCAGCACTTGGGAGGCAGAGGCAGGTGAATTTCTGAGTTCAAGGCCAGCCTGGTTTACAGAGTGAGTTCCAGGACAGCCAGGACTATACAGAGAAACCCTGTCTCGAAAAAACCAAAAAAAAAAAAAAAATCCTTAATTGGGCTTAGAATCTAAATATTGCTCTAAATTAATAATTTATATGTAAATGGGAAAAATCATTTATCCATAAGATTTTGAATCGACTGACTCTAAAGCTAGAAGTGAAGCACTTTAAAGAAAAAAATTTAAACTTATTTGACTTGTAATTATGTAGCTATAGATTTCAGGCTTCAATTAGAAATTATTCAATTATAAACAGTAGTTATTTTGTAAGATATTTGTAAGATATTTTGTTTTCTAATGCATGGTTTGAATATATATTTTTTGGCTGAAATTTCCTCTTTTCTCTTTGGAATTATACTTTTGAACTGATGGGCCAGTGATTTGGTTGCTACTTTTAATATTTTTGATAATTATGTAAATATATGACCAAAATGACTCACGCCAGGTTTCTTTGCAGAATCTTGGATGCTGATAGATGATCTTTGTTTCAGTGTTTTAGTGAAACCAGTAAAACTCAAGACTGTTCTTTTCAAGGTTGTTCCGTTTTAGTTCAGTTCTTATTTTCTTCCTCAGAGAGGAAAGGGATGCTTTCTGTCAGATACAAATTTCTTTTTGCAGGCTAGATGAGACTTAGAAATCTAGTACAGTCTGAAAATGTGATTGCTGTGCTGCTCTTTCTGTCTAGAGGAAAGCCTGCTTTGCTTTTATACTCCTTATGTATCTTAAAATAGGCTGTTTTCTATTTCTTTGGTAGCATACCAAAGGGATGTTTGAAGATATACGATATGTTTAGTAGACTATGGAAAAGTATAAGGAATCCTTGAAGTATTAGATGTTGAGGGTTTTTCTTTTCTTTTTTTTTTTTCTTTTTTTTAATTCAGTCAAGTCAAGTGTGGCATGTAGCCTTTTACCTTTGGGTTTGTTTGTTTGTTTTTTTTGTTTTGTTTTGTTGTTTTGTCTTATTTTGACCACTGTGCCCATAGTGTGTGATGTCCTTAGGGCATTAGAGACTTTCAAATAAATATTTGTTAAGTGGACTAAGCATTTAAGATTCTGTTTGTAGTTCTGTTATAGTTTAGCCATTTAGAAGTTACTGAAAGCCTTAAAATTTAAGAAAGACACAAGTGTAGAGGCTGGCTTGATTTTGCATATATGTAATAGATGTTTATAATTGTATATATAATAGTTATTCTAGTCTTATCAAAGTACTTTTCTAACTTTCCTTTCCATATACTGTTGGATAACTGACAGTTTATTCTTATTACTTGAAGTTTCAAATTCACCAAGTTCAGTTTTGTTGCTTCCATGTTGAAATACAATACTTAATATTTGGTGATAGTATTTCTGTTAATGAAAGATATTAGTTCTCTCTTAGGGCTTACATCCAAAAGTTGCCATCATGAATATTAGTTACTTTCCTATTGTTCGCTTATAAGTAGAAATAAGCTTATTAAAGTTGATTAAAATGGTTTGGATTATGATTGTTCATTTCAATGCTAAAGTTTTGTGGCAGCCTGGAAAATTATACAGTATATATTTGTGGGACATTTTTTTCAGAACTGTTCAAAGATTTGATTACTTTATTTATTTAGATTTATTTATTTATTTATTTATTCTATAATGATCATTTACATCTAAATTTTTATGCTCAGTTTTATTTTGCAAAACTAGGTGTCGGACCAAGTATTTTGCATTTTAAAACACTTGTTAAATGTTGATGTTAACATGAATTTTTTTGTTTGCTTGTAGTAGGACATTGTAATACTAATAAACTACTAAGCTTAATATTGCCTGAGGAATTAAACAAGTTGTATACATACATTTTAAAAGGACTGATAAGTTTTACCCTTCATGATTATTCTCATAATGAAATTTTTCTTTTCAAAAGTTTAAGTATCACTTTAAGATAAAAAGTAGCTGGACAGTACAGTTGGATTTTGACTTAGCATTCTTAAAAAGAGTGGCACAGTGGATTGGTTGCTTGCCTGGAGAACAGGAGACCCTAGGTTTTATCACCAGAATTGTTTCCAAAAATAAATTAATGATAAAAAAGATACATTGCATTAATTGCTTTGTAATCCATCCCATTTACTTGAATACTTAAAATCTAAAGACTTTTCATAAATAAAAAGATACATATGATAATTTGATAAAATTGAGTCTTCAAATTCTCTATTCTCACCTGGTTCAAGAAAATAACCCAACAATAAATATATCTTAATTGCGAGCATTAAATGTTCAAAGGAATTCTGTCTCATTGGTTAGTAAATTCTATTTGTGGAATATAGCTTCAGTATTTTGTTAGATCTGACATACCTGAAAAATATTTTAAGATCCTTTCATACAACTGTATAAATTTTTAATGCATTGACTTTCTTTCCTTTTGTTTGTAGCATTTTCAGTTAGCTTTGGTTGACTGTAATCCCTGCACCTTGTCCAATGCTGAAAGTAAGTACTTAAATACCTTTTGGTACATGTGTTTAGATCAGTTTGCTACAAATGATAACAATACTTAAAATCATATTAACAAGTTCTATATAGTTTATTTCTTCTGCAGATATTGAGTATAACTATGGGTTGATATGGCTACTTATAGAATTCAGGAGATTAAATATTGTGACTAGTCTGTCTGAAACAGATATGTATTGAAGTAAGCTGATGAACAAGGTTGATTTTTTTTTTAAAAATAACTTACTAATTATATTGTAATCACTTAGAGGGATTACAAATAGCATTTGCCAGTTACTTAGTAGATATGCAAAGATTTATGTGGGAGCTTACTGATTGGGCTCTGGTGTTAAAATTACTGAAAATACGTTGACTTTATTATAATAGTTTCATATATCATACGCAAAGTTTGAAGTACCATTTTCCAGTTAATTAAGGAAAAATGCTGTTGAGAAGTGTGTTCTGATTCAGTGGTTTTCTTTATTTTCTTTCTCTGTATAAATTTCTTTTCCAGGAATTGATAGCTTGATATGTTTATCTGCGTGTATGATTTTAGTGTCCATTTAGTGTACTTTAAAGTAACCAATTTGATAATTGAAGAATATTTTTTTTAATGTATCTAGTTTTTTTTTTTTAAATGCTTCTTGAAAAATCACATGAGAGAAAGTGACTAACACGATATGAAAATTTCAAGGTATTCAGTAAATGTTGTGTGTTAGGCAGTAACCTTTTTGCTATGAATTGTTTAAGCATTCTTTTCCTTAATTTGTTCTGTTTCCTCTTCCTTCTTCTTCCCTCTTCCTTCCTTCTTAAGGGAAAAGTTGAAAGAGAACAGTTGAAAACATTGTTGTGTTAACCTGAATACAAAAGTTGAAGCATAAAAGAGTTGGGCTGAAGCACCCAGCTACTCTGTCATTCTGTCCTCTGACAGCAGTATAGACAAATGTTAGTGACAAATAGCTTCATTGTTTTGAAATGCATAAGGAAAATTTTAGATTAGTGAAAAGTTGTAGAATTTTTAATATAACATGGATTAACAGGGTGGATACATTGCAATTGTAGCTCTGTGGTAGATCACTGTGACCCCCCACCCCCAAGAAAACCAGTTATGTAGGAAATATGTTTCTAGCAGTATTTAAGAAATGCAAGTTACTGTTTATAATTTGAAAAGCAAGATCATGGTGACGTGAGACTTTTTGTTACAAGATTGCCTCAGGATAAAATAGTCTCCTGGTATTAATTTTGCTAATTCTGAATAAACTTAGTTTCATGACCTTTTGTGACAATATTAGTTTATCTCAAATATAATTTGGTAGTAAATATTTTTTTATTTGTTTGCTGTGCTCTATTTCAAAGGGGACTTCAAAGAATTTAACTGTATGGTATTTTTCATACTATAAAGGGCAACACTGGACTTAGTAATTCTTGAAATAATGAGATCCTTTTCATTAGTCCATAAGATGGCCTAGAGGAAGTTTATAGAGTGGCAGTAGAACACCAAGTAGCTAATATTTTGTTTTGATTTTCCAATTGTCATCTCTTACTACACAACAGTGTAGAAAAATGTTAGTGGCAAGAAGTTTTAGTGTTTTAGAAGACTCCATCTCTTCCTATAATAGTCTGTCTCCCACATAACAAAGAAATAATACAACTGGAATTCTCTATAAGAACTGCGCTATAGTAGGCAGAGAGAAGTAGCCTTAAATATCTTCTGCATAACTTAAAACTGTAATTATTATTTTTGGGTTTTTCATATTCTAAAAGTATTTTAATTTTCACTTATCTGATATTTAACACAGTATAATATTTTTAATTAATAATGTTATTTTAAAATTCATTATATGTTTCCTTACCTTGTGTGACGTTACCCTGGTGTTCAGCTAGAAAAAATAGGCATGAAGAATCATCCATAGAAATGAATCAAAAGATAGCCTTCCAGACCTTGCCCACACTGTCAGAATCATCAATTCAGAAATCCACATTGATAATAAATCTCTGAAAACTTAATCATAGCTTTGGACCTTGTGTTTTATTTTTAAACAAATGTACACAAGCTATGTTTATGTAATTTTGAGAGGCTCCAAGAGTACTTGAAATCAATTTATAAAATCAAAATAGAGAGAACGTAAAACAAAATTTTAAAAATGGAAAGAGAAGGGAGAGAGAGACAGACATCAGACTTTATTCTTGGTTTGCTTTCATACATGGGTGATAGCCAAAATAGTCTCCTTTTATTTTCAATATTTATGTATTAACTCCAGAACTGTTAGTACTTTTCTTCCAAGTGATTTGACTTGTTTGGTTTTGGTTAATGGTGAAATCTAACTCTGAAGCACTAAAAGAAAAAGAAATCAACTAGCCATCTCTGTGTTACTACCATGATCATTCTGGCCTATAAGATCTTAATAAGTGTTGTGTATGTGTAATATAACACATAAACATATAAAAATATAAATCTGATAGCTCTTTTGTTTTAATGTTTTCTGTTAGAGAATGATTTTAATATATGTTTTAATTTTAACTCAACTTCAAGTACTCAGTTCTGAAATTTAAAAGTTTTATAAGATTTCCCTATTTACTTAAGGTTGTCATTTTGAACTTTATAAAGTATATACTCAATTGTCATATCTGTTAACAATAATAACTAATATTAATTATTAATATTTTGTTTGCTAATGATCAACAATGACTAATATGGTTTATTATCCTATTTCTTCTTCAGTTTGATTGTATATTCTTTTGTTAAAAGCAAGTAAAGGTTATTCTCCTATTACTTAAATCTGTGTAATGTAAGCCATGCTTATATTCTGTAATGTAATTCTTGCCTAATTTGCCCCAAACCTTGCTGTATTATTAGTGACTTGTCTTTGTTTTCTATCATTCTTTATAGTTCAGTTTCACATTGCCCACTTATATGAAACCCAGGTAAGTGTTTTAATTTATTCAAGTGAAAAAGAAATATACATATCATTTATAAAATAGACTAATGAAAAAAATTAAGTGTATGCAGGGAATCTAATGCAGTTTTGAGTATTGTTACATACATGCATGCATGCCCATTAAGCTTAGTTAGAATGTTATTTCATCAGTTGATACAGATGAAATATCAGTTGATCAGAACTTGATATATCCAGAGAAGAATCACTTATAACTTGCCTATAAACTTTATTTGGTATTTCAAGTAGTTGCATTTACTATTTCTTTTGTGGTAGAGAATGCTTTATTATCTTGTAGATGCTTATTGTAATATGTTTGCTTTAAATGATTTTTTTTTATCAGTCACCACATGTGTCTGTACATCTGCATGAATTTGTATATACACGTGTGCAGGTGTCCTTGATTTATGGAAAATTGTGATCCACCTGATATGAGTACAGAGAACAGAAGAACCATAGTCCTCTTCAAGAGCAATAGGCACTCAGCCATCTCTCCAAATATTTATTTGATTGTTTTAAGAAAGCTCTCATAATGCAGTCTAGGTTGCTTTCAGCTTACTATCCTTCACCTTAGCATCCTCAGACAGGGATTATAATTGTTTTGTCAACTCTTTATTCTCACTTGTAATTTGTGCTGGTTTGTCATGTTCAGTGAACTCCCATCTCAAGGAAGAACTCCCTTGCTTTTTTTTTTTTTTTTTTTTTTTTTGTATTTCTTTCCTGTTACTAAACCTTTAATGCAGTTGTTTTGTACATGATATGAGGCAAAAGCCAACTTCATGTTTCTTGATATGATGCAAACATTTTCAAGTATGTCACTGTTTTATACTTTTTGTCATTTTTGGTTATGTAATAACATTGATATGCTTCATAGTGTATGTTCTTTCTATGATATAAATCTGATTAGTTGAAATAGTTCCTTGTCTCTGTTACCTTAGATTACAACCAGTCATCTTAAACTGACTTAGCAAAGTGTTTGTAAGCAGTTTCTAAATTTTCATTCTTCTAGTATTCTAAGCATTTGAACATTTTTCTCCAAAATATACTATCTATATACAGCACGGTGTATTTCTATTTTTGTCTTTGGTCTTCATGCTACTTTGTAGCCCCAACCATTTCCATTATGTGTTAGATGTTCAGCAATATCTTTTTGGTCGAAAGAATTAGATTGAATATGTTAACTCTTATCCTACTTAACTACTGCTTATTTAACTTTTGTAGACTACATAAGATTAATGTCTTAGGAATTAGTTTAGTTCATGAACAAAAGTTCAGTTTATAAGTACTAATAATCTCAATGTGCAGTTGTCTAAAATGCTCCCTCATAGTTTATTGATATAATTTATATTTTATAGTTCCTTAGCTATTTCTAATGCTTGATACTTAGTCAATAGAGTGATTAGACATTACCTTTCTTTTATATTTAATTTGTAGATGCCAGATCATAGGGTACATGATATGCCTGTGGCTCATATAGCCAGTTTTGTATTTCTTTTTCCTACATTTTTTTATGATTTATTTTATTCAGTCAGTTAAATGGTAGTAGTAACAAGAATAAAAGCCACTGCAACCTATTGTTCTAAGAAATGTAATTTAAAGGCAATCTTTTCAAGCTTTCCACTTTATGACCTTTTGCTTTGAAGGTGTTGCTTAAACTTTATGACTTTTGTGAGAATAGCTTTTGGTCGTATTAAAGCTTTGCTGACAGTGCTATGTAAATGGTTGCATTGAGAAATTTGCCTATGGAACTTAAATACTATAATTATACGAGTCTTAATAAATTTAAAGTTATAGATATTATAAATATTTTATAAGATTTCATATTCTAGAAAGATTATGTTTATAATGGGATTTTGATTACTTTTGTACCTGTGATTTTTATTATAGCTTTTTTTGGGGGGGAGATGTTCTGTATTATTGAGTTTCTTGATAACTTGGTAAGCAGATAAATTATACTTTTGGATGCAGAGTGCTCTACTGTCATTAATATTATTAAGTAAAATTGGGGTGATTTACATTATTAAATGAATTGGGATGATTTTAGCAATTGTGAGTTGTCAGATACTTTTGTTATAGTGGGTGTTATTACTAGCATTACATATAGTGGAACATTCCTATCTGAACCTCTCTGGTGTTAAAAAGAAACATCAGTAATAGAATCATCACTTTCTTACTTTCAACTAGTTTTTTTTAATTGTTACAAAGCATAATAAATATTATATAATTATCAATATTGGAAAAATTTTATATTTGTTTTATTTTTTTCTAAATTTCTTTTTCTGTTCTTTAGAGGAAATACCATTCTGCAAAAGAAGCTTATGAGCAACTTTTGCAGACAGAAAACCTTTCTGCACAAGTAAAAGCAACTGTCTTGCAACAATTAGGTATGTAATCGTATGATGTCTTATGTGTTCTGTATTTTTTTTTCATAGTTGGTAAAAACCAGCATGACCAAGACAACTTATAAAAAGAAGGGGTGGTTTTGATTGAGATTATGGCTCTAGAAGGATAAGAATATACTATAACATGACAGTAGGTGGGCATGTTGGCAGGAACAACTGAAAAGCATATATCTCCAATCATAAAGAAGAAGTCAGAAAGTAGAAGAGAGCAGCAGACCGACAGACAGACAGACAGACAGATAGACAGACAGAGAGAACATTAACTGGTTAATAATGGCAGAGAGCTTTTTAAACCTCAAAGCCCACCCAAGAGACATACTTGCTCCAGCAAGCCATACCTTCTAGTCCTAGCAAACAGTGTCACAAACTGGGAACCAAGTAATCAAATGTCCCACTCATACCACCGTACCTTCGTATGAAGAAACCTTTGTTTTTACATTTTAATTTTGTGTATTAGAATTTTATTTGAATTGCCTGTATTTTTAAGAATTATAAGAGTATCAAAATATTTTTGGTGAACTACAGTGTTTGAGTAATGTAAATTTTTATCATTAAATTTAAACAGGTTGCAAGTATAGTGAAAATGCTTTTGCTTTTTAACTTGGAAAAAACAGTTCTGATGCTTTCAAAGTTATTTACCTCTCAACTAATGCATGAATATAAATGGTTTTATTCGTCTTATTTCTAGTTTTCCATGTACTTTTAGCTTCATAAAAGAATATATGTAAATCCTTCCTATCTAATAATCTAATTACTATGAATCTAATACACACACACACACACACACACACACACACACATTTTTAAGAAATAGATTGGAATATTGTGATTTTATTTGATCTGCTTCATAAATCACCTGACTCGACAGTGGTTTGTTAAGTTTCAGAATATAAAAGTAAACTCATGACTTTGTGTAATTATGTCTGCTTCAGAGCAGCTTGCTTTCTGTTTCTGGACCACTTTCTCTTAGAGGCCATATCTTTAGATGCTGCTTTTTAAAAAAACAAAAAACAAAAAAACTTATGGGGCCAGAGGACACCATGCACTTGCAGGCACACAGGTGCTGTGGCAGACCTGTGGCAGTCAGAAAGGCTCCTACACCTTTCAGGAGTTCAGTATCTTTTTCTCCCAGGGATTGAATTTATGTACTCAGGCTTGTACAACAAAGACTTCTGCCTGGTGACACCCGTGCTGCTGCACCCCCCCCCCCAATCTTATTTTTACTAGTAATAGGAGGAGATGCGGTTTGATTTTTGTTTTTAATTTTGATAAAAAATGGTAATTGAATTCCTTTAAGGTATCTTTGGGTATATGCCAAATGTTAAAAACCAAGCGTCTTTATGTAGACTATGTACAAAGAATAAAATTTTATACATTGGAGAGATATGCAGTTCAAATGTGATCTATTGGCAAACTTAACCCAATAGATCTTAATCCATTTCAAATATTTAGAATACAGTATTCCATGATATATTTATTTTGCTTGATTAACTACTTACTAAGTTTTTCTTTTTCTTTTCTTTTTTCCCCAATTTTGCAATTACATATGTATGGTTGTTTTGATGGCATTTATGCCGATATACCAAGGGCATACCTATTATACTCCAAGGCCAGAAGAGGTGCCTTTAATTCCCAGCATTCGGAAGGCAGAAGCAGACAGATCTCTGAGTTTAAGGCCATCCTAGTTTAGGCCACCCAAGGCTCCATAAAAAAAAAAAAAAGAAAAAAGAAAGGAAAAAAATGAAATTAAGTAGCGGGCATTGGATCCTCTGGAAGTGGAGATACAGAACCCAGTGTTCATAACTGATGAGCCATGTCCACATTCATATTCTTAGAAAAGTTTATTACTCTTAGCATTTGAATAGTTCTTAGTTCTATTTTTCAAAGTTCAGTATTTTATAATTTTTTATAGTTTTTATTTTACATACAGTGTGAATTATGTTTATCTAAGGAGATGAGATTCTGTGTGTATGTTAACTGAACTATCATTAGTTCCTTGGAAATAAATATTGGGTTAATAGAATATCTTGGAAGTTCTTTGGACTTAAATTTTATGTGGAATGGTATCTATGATGTTTCTATGTTCTTTGTATAAGAAAATGACTGTTAGTAGCCAATATAGCTTTGGTATTTATAATGTTGATTGGTTATATGTACATTTAAAGTCGATATATTATTAAATTTTTGCTTTGGGTTCTTAAAAATAGAACTATTATATAATATATGTTAATGTTTGAAAGGTTGGATGCATCACACTGTGGATCTCCTGGGAGATAAGGCCACCAAGGAAAGCTATGCTATTCAGTATCTCCAGAAGTCCTTGGAAGCAGATCCAAATTCTGGCCAATCCTGGTATTTCCTTGGAAGGTGAGACTCAACCAGATAATTATATTCTGTTGTTTATAATAGCTAGGAGATTTTAATTTCAACCTCAAATGTTAATTTATGTTTGTATCTTAAATAGTATATTTTTTCCTTTTAATAGATTATAATAAAGATTCCTGAAAGGCAAATGATAAAAGTAAGCTTTAAGTACAGTAGTTTTCTCAAAGCATGACCTTGCCTTAAGAGAACATTTTTTGGTTTCATTAACCGTAGTTGCTACTAGTTTCTTTAAAAGGTCCTATCAGATATTACATTTTTCAGTGAATTCAGTGCTTTTCCTCATGTAATTTCTAGCATTTGATTAGTAGTAGAACTCAAGTCACACTTTAACTTGAAATTTTCATTTTTTAAGAAAGTGAATTATTGTTTAACTGTTCGGAAAGAGACATTGTCAGAATTTTGTTCAGGAGTTATTTGATATGCTCTATATATGTATTTAATGCATTGTTCCTAATCCATTTTGCCTTTCACCATATAGTGGAAAACTCAGTATACAAGGCACCAAAAGACTCAAATTTAAGTAAGAGCTTAGTTAACTTTTGTAGAATTGTGGAAAACACACACGCACATGCGCGCGCACATACACACTCACAACACCCTTTTGAGGCTTCAATTTTCTCCTCTGCTTCTTCTTCATTTTTACTTTGAGAATTTCCTTACAGGATGTGTTGATCATATTTACCCTTCCCTCAACTCCTCAGGACCCCTCTCCTTTACTTAACTCACTCATCCCCTTTTACACTCTTCACAAACACCCTACCTTCAATGGTTCCTCAATTCTGAAAAGAGAAGGTGTAGCATAAATGCCACATTTAGGACTGGGTATTTTCATTCTCTTAGACTCTGTACTTTGACCAGTTGAGTGTCTCTGTTAGTCACCATCTACTGTAAATAGAAGCTTCTCTAATGAAGGGTGAGAGGTGAGAAATTTATACTTATAACAATAAGCCATTAAGAATCAATTAATATGTCCACTTAGCAGAGTAATAGTAATAGGTTCTTTCCTCAGACTTAGAGCCTTTTTTAGTCATAGGTTCTTGGCTGCAATAATGGTGCTGGTATGAGTTCCGTCCTTTAGAGTAGGCCTTAAATCTAATTAGAAAGTTGTTGGTTGCCGGGCGGTGGTGGCACACGGCTTTAATCCTAGCACTTGGGAGGCAGAGGCAGGCGGATTTCTGAGTTCGAGAGTTCGAGGCTAGCCTGGTCTACAGAGTGAGCTTCAGGACAGCCAGGGCTACACAGAGAAACCCTGTCTCGAAAAACTAAAAAAAAATAAAAAATAAAAACAAGAAAGTTGTTGGTTATTTCCAATATGTTCCTGCCACTGTTACACCAGTGAGCATATCTTGTCAGGCCAGTTGTTATTCTAGCTTGCAGGGTTCACAGCTAGGTGAGGTTAATAATTGCTTTTCTCCTCCAGTAGCATGAATAGCATCTTCCAGCTTTTAGCTCAATACCAGCTTGGTATCCCATGTTTTATGATTCCAGTATGTGCTATCTTTTATAAGGTGGTTGCACTAAATTAATGGTTCTTGGGAGACAAGGGAAACTGTTATAGAATGTTACTGGTACCTCATGAGCGGAGATTAGGGATTCTGCTAAAAAAAAAAAAAATTAAAAAAGACTCTTCCAGTGTACAGGACAGCCAGCCCTTTATAACAATTAATTTGGCTGCAAAATAGAACTGTTACTTTCCTACTTCAAAGCTTCTATTTTTTAAATTTTTAAAATTTCCTTTGAATTCTAGTTTTATAAAATTAGTTTATAATGAGCCATATTTAGAATTAGTGTTAAAATGCAGTGATTTTTTTTTCAGCTTCAGTAAGCAATATTCCATATTTATTTCTTTCCTTCAGTCAGCTAATTATGTATTCTGAACCACTGAGATGTATTAAACTTTTGCAGATAGACATTAAACTTTCGTGATTTCTCAAACAAGAGATAATTATCACAACCTAACATGCTTTATGGTTGAAGATGATCATTTCAGACAGTAATTATTTTTCATCTGTCACAATATTCTAGGTGTGTTTTAAACTTTTTTGATGCTTTTTTATAGTTACTACCATCTCATGCTTTGCTTTTAATATGAGAAATGCTTATGAATAGAAAATATTTTAAAGTTTGTTTTCCTATCTTTGTCCTTTGCTTTTGTTCCAATTTGATCTTTTTTTACTGACATCTTGTCACAAATTCTTTTTCCAGATAACAGTTTTTGCAGGTAGTGTTTGAAACTTGCTTCTTCTCTGTTTAGTCAGTAAAATTATCTGATTCTGTCTAATCTCTGATAGTAATTCCTTAGGCCTGTTTTTTACTGTTCTCTAATAGATGTGCTGTGTTGTCCTTTCAGCTTCTCTTCAAATAGATAAATTTCAAAGGTAGATTTCTATAGAGCTGTTTTAAATTTTGATGTTTTCCTAAGAGCCTCACCTCTTATTCATCAAATCCTCCAAATCAGCTTCATAAAATTATACTCGACTTTTTCCTTCTTTCCTTTTTCTGTTTTTGGGGGGAGGGGTCCTAGCCTAATATATCTTAACCAAGTACTTTACTACTGCGGTTGAGCTATACTTCTAGCTTGTTCCTTCTTCCTTTATTTACTCTCAGTCAGGCACATAGTCTCTACCACTCTTTTGGTTTTGGTTTTTGTTTCTCTCCCTTTTTTTGCTTTTTCTGCTTCCATTCCTTTCATCTCAGCTTTTACCCATTCCAAACCAGTAAATAAAACCATCTTTTCTGTACATAACTTTACTTTCAGTCTATGCTATTCATTGTTGGCAGGTGAATATCTGTTGTGCTTTTATCACAGTCCCATTTTTATGGAAACAGATTTCAAAGTGTTGGGGTGGGAGTCGGGTCTTAAAGTGTGTGCGCGCCGATGTGTGTGTGAGAATGTGTTGTATACTCATGTAATATGTATATATATTTTAAACAAATACATTAGGATTTGTCCATACTGTTATATTTGAATACTTTCTATCATCTTCTGTGTCAATGTACTTTCAGTAAAATTTCAAAGAATAACTGTGGGGATAAAAATAGTTTCTGAACAAATATTTCCAGATTTACTTTTTTGTTGGTGGTGGTTACTCTAAATCAGTGATCTCTCAACGTAAGCATATAATAAGACAAATACGAGTTTATTGGAAAGCTGTCCTTACCTATCTTTTTACCTTTTCTTAATTCTGAGTGAATTGTAGTCTCTTCTTAAACTGTCCGTTAGCCATTTGATAATGACATTGTGATATTTACAGTACCTTCAGTCCTCATTTCTATTGAAAATTCCTTAGGTGTGGTAGAGTATGCCTTTAATTTTAATACTCAGGACACAGGGACAAGTAGACCTCTGTGCGTTCTAGGCCAGGGCTACAAAGCAAGACTTTGTACAAAACAAAAGACAAAGGAAAGTAATTAAATTATAAGGTCATTTGAGACACTATTTATAGTTCTGTTTTCTTTCTCTTTTAGCTCCAAACATATAATTTCTGTCCTTGTTATTTCAGTGATGTTTGTTATTAGGTACATACTCTGTAAGAAAATGGCAGGCATTAAAACCTGAATCTTATACTGCTGTCTTTACTAGTCATGAAATACTATATACTATATTTATATTGTTTGTGATCCTCAAACCATTAAATTAACGTCTTTATAAATTAAGTAATGTTTATTTGCCCTTTGCTGTTATTTAAGAAAAGAAAATTCATTAGGTCTTACTAAAAGCATAATTTGGGGGTTTTGAACTCTATATTCTGACTATATGACAAACTAGAGGTCAAGATGTAAAAGCAGAGCATGCAGGGGCTATGTCCAACTCTTAGCATTATACTATTGAAGGGAAATGGCCTGTACTTACTTTAATAGACTTTATCAATGCAATATTCTTTAGCACCTCTAAGAAAGACTATAATACAGTTTTGAATTGCTAGTTATCATGTGTATTGTAATTTCCTTGCGCATATGCACACATGTGCCTAAATATATTAACATAATACATTTTTAAAAATTTGCTTTGATACATAACCCTTTTTAAGCAAGTAAATGTAATTTGTTTTGGTATTGATGGAATTTTCTTACCCTCCCCCTTCCCTCTCCCTCTCAGGTGCTATTCAAGTATTGGGAAAGTTCAGGATGCCTTTATATCTTACAGGCAATCTATTGATAAATCAGAAGCAAGTGCAGATACATGGTGTTCAATAGGGTAAGACTGTCTAAAATTAATGATATTGGTGTGCAAAGATGACTGCATCACATATAACATACATTGTAATGAAAATGCTATGAAACTAACCAGTTCTTAGTTGACTTATTTTTTCTTAATTTCTCCTTTCAGTGTGCTCTATCAACAGCAAAATCAGCCTATGGATGCTTTGCAAGCTTATATTTGTGCTGTACAATTGGACCATGGCCATTCTGCAGCCTGGATGGATCTAGGCACTCTCTATGAATCCTGCAACCAGCCTCAGGATGCTATTAAATGCTATTTAAATGCAACTAGAAGCAAAAATTGTAGTAATACCTCTGGACTTGCAGCACGAATTAAGTATTTACAGGTAAAAATTTTAAATGCCAATTTTTTAAAAGCCACATATTTCCCTAGAATACTCAGGCAGGAATAGGGTGGCTGGAAAGTTTGTCTAGTTATCTCTGGATGTCTGTAATATGTTTCTATATTTTGTAAATATACCATAGCTTGTAATATCATTTTCTTTCTCATTTTAAGTGAGATAAGAAATCTTTTTTAAAATGCTCTTTTGCACATTGATGCATATTAATTTGCATAAGTTTTCTTTTTTCAGTGTATTGTCTACATTTTTAAGTTGTCATAGCATTTTAAAGAAAAGAACACAAACACTGTCTTTCACTCTTGCTTGAAGTTTCATGAGAAGACAGCTAATGAGAACCCTGGAAACAGCTTAGCTATGTTTTGATTCTCACAAAGGTTTATATTCTGGTTACCCTCTTTATACTTATTATCTTTCTAAAGCCCCAAATTTAGAATCTATTTTCTTTTTTTTTAAAAAAAATAAGCTATAGCCTTTAGGAAGATTTAGTGGACTTGCTCTTACTCAAGTAGGCTTGTGTTAAATTTGCTTTTTACATAATTTTTCCTAGGCTCAGTTGTGTAACCTTCCACAAGGTAGTCTACAGAATAAAACTAAATTACTTCCTAGTATTGAGGAGGCATGGAGCCTACCAATCCCCGCAGAGCTTACCTCCAGGCAGGGTGCCATGAACACAGCACAGCAGGTGAGAAGTTGGGTTATGTTCTGCAGGTGCCCAGCTTTAAGGGTTCTTTTCAATCTGTAGTAGTCAAGCTTATTCTAAGTAAGCATAGAAGGCTTTTTATTAATTAATAATAGCCTTTCATTTAAGTGCTAAGGGAATCTAGATCAAAATAACATTCCCTCTGATATGGGAATAAATTTGGGGGTACCAACTTAGAACCTTTGTGCATTTTCATGTTTTTGCAACATTTCTTAAAATAATGCTGCAGTGATTTATTTAATTTTTTTAACAATTTTCAAAGGAAGGTACACATTCCTCCATTGATGATGATTCATTGATTTTTGACTTTCAATAATTGCAATCAGAGATGTCCACATGACTTTGAAAATGAAAAGTATGCAGCTTGTAAGTTTTATAATTTGAAGGAATGAATTAAGAATATATAGCACCCTATTTTTGTCTTCCTTCTGTGATTCTTAGGCATGTAAACCTCATCATCCAAATACTGAACCTGTATTAGGCCTCAGTCAAACACCAATTTCACAGCAGTCCTTGCCACTACACATGATTCCTCCTAGTCAAGTAGATGACCTGTCCAGTCCTGCCAAGAGGAAAAGAACATCTAGTCCAACAAAGGTATATGTCCTAGAGAAATAGAAAATCCCAGTCAAAAAAGAAGCTCCAACTGCCCTGTAATTCTGCAGTTTGAACATATCCTGTCCTTTACTTTAAATCTGTGGACATCAGAAGAGGTTTGAGTTTTCCCATCCCTAACTCTTAGAATCATATTAAATAAAGTAGGGTTAAATTTGCATTCATCAAATCATTTTATCCATTTCCCTGCCGTTAAGGTATCAGCACACTTTTCATCATCACTTTTTACCAACATTAAAATATATTTAATTCTGAATCTAGTGGACAGTGTGGTATATAGGCTAGCAGTTTGGGCCAGAGTTTAGGGGTGGGCTTTTTGGGGGTGGTTTATTATAGAATCAACATTTTTTTAAAGTTATGAATATTAAGTTTAATGTGCATGTAAATTTTTAAAATAATAGCTTTTATATGGAATTACTCTAATTCATAGTCATTTAGCCTTCAGTAGTCATTGATTAATGTTAATTCTATTGTCTTAACCAAATATTCTTTAATGTTTGTTTTTATCAATTTTCCTCAGAGTACTTCTGATAATTGGAGTGGTGGCAATGCTGTGCTACATCCTCCAGTACAGCAACAAACTCATTCATGGTGTTTGACACCACAGAAATTACAGGTATGTAAGATTATTTTTTTAAGAAAAATAATTTAGCATAAATAGTGATAGTGAACTTTTAGTAATTCTTAAAGTTAAATGGAAAGAAACTCGGGACATGATGTGTGTACATTATAATAAAGATAATTCAGTCTTTTTTTCCCACTTGTTTCTACTTAGACTTTGGAATAGAGTATGCATGCAGAGCCACAAAGTATGAGTGTAGATTATATAGGATAAAGCCTTCTTTCAACTTCTGCTCTAACTCACTGATGTCTCCTGACAGTTTTCTGGCATTACTTGCTTCTTACCTGCTTAGCAGAGCTGTGTTGTGTATGTACAAGTTATTTCACTAAGTGTTTAGTCATTCATGGTCCAGAAATAATAAAATGAAAATTTTCAGACAGGAAAACCACAAGAAGTTCTCAATTACAAGGTTCTGCTGAAAAATGAAATCCCATTCTGTCCCACCAGAGACATCAGTCATCTCATTGTTCAATGTATTCAGGCTGTTATATGCTAATCGGCCCTTAATCACTTAGTAGCCATCTCATTGTCAAAACAACTGGACCACAAACCACAAAAATAATGACTCTTAACAATTGTAGTATATCAAAGAGAAGCCACATAGTGGTTCCTCTATGTGAACATGTAAAAAGTTCTTTTAAAAATCCACAAAACATCATATGCTAAGTTTGCTAAGATCTCTCTTACCTCAAGGTATAAATCAAGAGAATTTTGTACTAGTTTTACTGTCACGCCTAATACTGTACTTGCTATGGCTTCAGTTTGTAGTGGTGTTAGGACTGGAAAGGCATTAAATTGTAGGTTTAGCTCTTCTCTGATTTTTGAAATTTACTAGGGGATCTTAAAAGGTACCTCCTTTACATAAGGGGGTCTACTGTAAACTATTAATGTTCTTTACAAACCTTTTCAGGGCAGTATATAGTCTACTTGTTATATGAAAAAAATCATATGTCTTTATACTATTGTTTAAGTTGATTAGTTTTAGGCAATGTCTTCAGACTTTTCCTGTTCCAGTCAATGCTTTTTGGAGCATATTTATTATGTCTTTTAAGCTTAAAGAGCTTTCTCCATAAACACCAAAAATTACTTTATTAGTAAAACTTCATGACCATCTCTCTCAAAGATCACATTAAAATAAACTATGTTCAGATGCATGCTTAGTCTTCTTACTTAAACTATAAAAAGACTTAAAGATTGAATTAGATTATTGTTCATCAGAAATCAGTGTTTAACCTTAATAGTGGTTTTGAGTTTTACTAATTATTCAGATAAAGATTGAACAGATTTGTTAGCTTCTTTCTAGATCTGTCTTTAATTATATTTTCCCCTTTTTCTCCCCAGCACTTGGAACAGCTCCGAGCAAACAGAAATAATTTAAATCCAGCACAGAAACTAATGTTGGAACAGCTGGAGAGTCAGTTTGTCTTAATGCAGCAACACCAAGTGTGTATAACATTTCCCCTCTAAAATTTGATAGAATTTTGTGTACTATTTTTTGACTATAGCATCATTGTAGAATTCACCCATACTCATATTCTTATATTTGATAGGACTTTTGTGATCTATACTTTCTAAAATACCAGGAGTTTCTAAGAAAAGGGTAGCTATTTTATTTTAAATAATTTAATTCCATGGCATTTTATATATATTCATTAGTACTTAGTAATTCTATACTAAACCTTTTAGTTTAGAGGATTTGTCATAATTACAATTTTTTTGATTTTATTTATTTTTATTTTATTTATTTTTTGGAGAGTGGGGCACTTAAGGTTGAACACAGGACCCTTGTTCATGCAATAGGAGCCTGCTACCACTACCACTAAGCTCTGATTTCTCTCTCTCCCCCTTACCTCCTCCCTTTCCCTCCCTCTCTATGTCCCTCTCCCTTCCTCCCTACCTTCACTCCCTCCTTCACGCGCTAAGTTTCCTGAGTTGACCTTGGAATTTGAGAATCTTTTGTCTCAGCCTCCTAAGTAGCTGGGATTATAGCCTCACCACTAGATCTACCTTAGAATTAAGAATTTTAGGTTCCTTGAAGAATTATGAATTCCAGAATTTTTCATAGGTTTCAGCTGCTTTTTTTTCTTTTGGTAATTATTAACTAGATGTTGCCTTAACGTAAAACTTATTTCTGCTTTTCCTAAGTAGCTTGCCATATAAATAAATAGCTTCTTGTTTTTGAAGTTGGTTGTTTTTAACTTAGAGAAGTAAAATGTTGGGATCAGATCAGAGATCCATGATTATCTTTTCATGCTGATATCCTGGTTCTCTCCTCTATGGACTACATACATACATTACGTTTATTTGTTTTTCATTTGTTCCTTGCAGATGAGACAAACAGGAGTTGCACAGGTACGGCCTACTGGAATTCCTAATGGGCCAACAGTTGACTCATCACTGCCTACAAACTCAGTTTCTGGCCAGCAGCCACAGCTTCCTCTGACCAGAATGCCTAGTGTGTCTCAGCCTGGAGTCCACCCTGCCTGTCCCAGGCAGGCTTTGGCCAATGGACCCTTTTCTGCAGGCCATGTTCCCTGTAGCACATCAAGAACACTGGGAAGTACAGAAACTATTTTGATAGGCAATAATCATGTAACAGGAAATGGAAGTAATGGAAACGTGCCTTACCTGCAGCGAAACGCACCCACTCTACCTCATAACCGCACAAACCTGACCAGCAGCACAGAGGAGCCGTGGAAAAACCAACTATCTAACTCCACTCAGGTAACAAGACTAGCTGCTTAGGTTGACTTTTCACATAATAGTTTCTGTTTATTTTGTTTATGCTTGGTAAGTGTTTCAGGAACCTTTTTTATATGAATCATATAGTCCTACAATATTGTTGCTATGTTTCAATTCAGTATAAATGTATATATTCTGTGTCCTTGATAATGTTTCCACAGATAACAATCTGGAAGATTTACCAATGAAGAAAAAAGTAAACTGTATAACCTCTTCCCCCTGCCCCCCAGTCCACTTCTAATTTATATTGGCCTCATAAGCAAAATGCCTATTTTTTTAGTAGTAGTAGTAGATGATAGTGGTCAACATCTGGATATAGACAGAATGAGTAGAAGAGAAGACAAAATGGAGTATGAGAGTAAAGAGTTGTATTTTAAGCTGTCTTGAAAAGCTAGAACAGTAATAGGGTAAGATCTCAAAAGGGTGGGAGCAGATTGGGAAAAGTATTCAAAATTGAATCACAGTGTCCTTTTTAGTCCAGTTTGCCAGGCAGGAAATTAAAGAACTATCAAGACTAGAATAAAGGATTAAGCTATGAGGTATAGGGCATTGATGAGAATATAAACCATATCTTGTCTTTCAAGAAGGGTATATCAAAGTTATATCAAAATGCTGTTAGATCATGTCTTAAGTGAGTGAAGAAACACTGTGACCATGCATCTTTATAGAAGAAAGTGTTTAATTGAGGCTTGCTTCGTTTCAGAGGTTTAGTTCATTATCATTATGGCAGGGAGCATGGCGGCACATGGGCAGACACGGTGCTGACAAGAGTTCTACCGGATTCACAGGCAGCAGAAAGAGGGAGACTCTGGGCTTTTGAAGTAAGGTTTTTGAAACCTCACAGCCCACAGCTCCTAATTCTTTCAAACAGTGCCATGCATTTAAATCTCTGAGGCTACAGAAGCCATTCTTATTCACACTACCACAATCCAGTAAGGTGATCTAGAAATTGATATCTGAGGTGATATTTCTGGGATTCACAAATTAATGAATGCAAGCAAAATCCACACCACAACCTGTACTGTACATTTCTCCCCTTTCCCTCCTCCTTTCTAGTAGCATGGACCTAAGGGTGGTGTGTCTTTGTTACAGTTTTAAAGAATAGGAGAAAAATAAGCAAATATTATGTCACACCAAATGTGGTGCGAAGTCCAGATACTTGCTTGTTTGACTCTATACAGGGATGATTAGGAAACTTTTGAATAGGATTAGTTTCAGTGGATTGTTACAAGTTGAAGCCTAATTGTGTCATAGGCTTCGAGATGAAAGGATAGATAAAACTGGAGGTAGCAAGTATAGACTGTTCCCATGGGACATCTGCAGTCATATAGGTTACACACATAAGAGATAGTTATAGCTAAAGGAGGAATAGAATTCAGAGTTTGGTTTTATTTGTATTTTAAATTAAATTGAGAAATTGTAGTATAAACTAATGGGAAACATTCAGTAGAGAGATAGATAAAATAGAAGAAAAAATTGTTAGATGAGATGATGTGTTTTGGGAATTCAGTATCTTTAAACATTAAAAGATTGTTAAAAAGATAACATGAGACATTTGTTAAGATGCCTATTAAGATTCTAAGTGTAATTGGCAGTTAAATAAGTGAGAGCATTTGTAATGATTGTAAAGAATAGTTCTCCTATTTTTCCCTTCAAATTTCCCTTTGAAATTTTCAAAAATACTCAATCCTATTTTAGATTTCTGCTAATATTTTTTTAAAAAAACTTAGCTCATCCTAATCTGACATTTAGGAAGCTGATGCAGGAGGAATTCAAGTTCAGGGTATCCATGTCTATGACATAGGCAGACTCTGTCTCAGGAAAGCAAGTACTTTACCCCACTACAATGATTGTGGGACAGGTTTCTGTAGGTGGCTAAATGGCAGGGAACCCTAGTCCCTCATGACTAGCTAGTGCCTAAGAGCCTTACAATATAGTTGTACTGAAGTAAGAAAATTGTCTAAAAATATACTAGTTCCAGGTCAAAATTTTCCCTCACGAGGTTGCTTTATGATACTCCAGCTGGAAAGTCCCTAATAGTCATCTAATTTTTATTTTTTAATTTATTGCCAAGTTAAATCTCTTTTTTCATAAAAGCTTTCAACTCTGCTATTAAAGTCATTTTCAACTCACAATATACTTCTAATTTCTTTGTTCAGTTCTTAGGAATGTAAGATGAAATACGCTAGTGTGTAGTTACAATTGTATGAATCTTACATAATTTTTTTATCTAAACTTATAAAAAGTTGTTAAATTTCAAATTAGGTCCAAATTCCAGTGTTCAATATAGCTGAAAAATTAGCATTCTTAATTATTTTGTCAGTAAAATGAAATGAAAATTGTGATTTCAGGGGGCAATTTTCAGGTAAAAATTATTTTTAGTTCCATTTATTTTGTTCTTATTCTACTAGATGTATTAAGTGACCTTCCTCTGTACTTAAAACTTTTCTTACTTATAGTATACTATCTCTCCTGCCAGATACTTTCCTAAGTGTTTATACTCAGTTGATTAAAAAAAAATACAGCTTTTCTGTAAGTCATTGGTATAGACTTAGGATGTATATTTATATATACATATGAACAATATATGGAGTTGACTCAGTGAGGAAATTTCTTTTCTTTTTTATTGGATATTTTATTTATTTACATTTCAAATGTTCTCCCCTTTCCCAGTTTCCCCTCCACAAACTCCCATCCCACCCCCCTCCCCCTGGTTCTATGAAGGTGCTCCCCCACCCACTCCCGACTCCCTGCCCTGGCATTCCCCTACACTGGGGCATTGAGCCTTCACAGGACCAAGGGCCTCTCCTCCCACTGATGCCTGACAAGGCCATTCTCTACTACATATGCAGCTGGAGCCATGGGTCCTTCCATGCGCACTCTTTAGTTGGTGGTTTAATCCTTGGGAGCTCTGGGGAGTCTGTTTGGTTGATATTGTTGCTCTTCCTATGGGTTGCAAACTCCTTTAGCTCCTTCAGTCCTTTCTCTAACTGTGAGGAAACTTTTTAGTAGAGCTTTTTAGTAGAGCTTTGCTCCAGAGGCTAGGTGCTTTAGTAGTAATGGGATGAATATATTTACATTTATGTTTAAAGATAAAATTAATTTACTTTCTATATTAATCTATTAATAGATCACAGATATATTATTTGGTTTATCATATTCATAGCTTAATTATTAGTGATATTATATTTCTATCCATATTTGACTTTAGAAATGAAAATCCCTACTTTAAAACTTAGAGTTCTCTGTGCTTTTTGTAAACTAATATATGCCATGCTAATTAGGGAAATTCTTTTAGCTAACTGAGTACTTTTTTGATAAATTTAGGAATTGGGTCAAATTATAAAGATACTTATTTTTAGTGGCTTTTACGTTTAATATTTAAAATTTTGTATATACTCTGAGTTTAACATAAGATTTAAACCGTTTTTTTTTTCTTTTTAGGGGCTTCACAAAGGTCAGAGTTCACATTTGGCAGGTCCTAATGGTGAACGACCTCTCTCTTCCACTGGGTCTTCCCAGCATCTCCAGGCAGCTGGCTCTGGTATTCAGAATCAGAATGGACATCCCACCCTGCCTAGCAATTCAGTAACACAGGGGGCTGCTCTCAATCACCTCTCCTCTCACACTGCTACCTCAGGTGGACAACAAGGCATTATCTTAACCAAAGAGAGCAAGCCTTCAGGAAACACATTGACGGTGCCTGAAACAAGCAGGCAAACTGGAGAGACACCTAACAGCACTGCCAGTGTTGAAGGACTTCCTAATCATGTCCATCAGGTGATGGCAGATGCTGTTTGCAGTCCTAGCCATGGAGATTCTAAGTCACCAGGTTTACTAAGTTCAGACAATCCTCAGCTCTCTGCCTTGTTGATGGGAAAAGCTAATAACAATGTGGGTCCTGGAACCTGTGACAAAGTCAATAACATCCACCCAACTGTCCATACAAAGACTGATAATTCTGTTGCCTCTTCACCATCTTCAGCCATTTCTACAGCAACACCTTCTCCTAAGTCCACTGAGCAGACAACCACAAACAGTGTTACCAGCCTTAACAGCCCTCACAGTGGGCTGCACACAATTAATGGAGAAGGAATGGAAGAATCTCAGAGCCCCATTAAAACAGATGTGCTTCTAGTTAGCCACAGACCTAGTCCTCAGATCATACCATCAATGTCTGTGTCCATATATCCCAGCTCAGCAGAAGTTCTGAAAGCTTGCAGGTTAGTGTGGTAAAGTTAATTACAGAGTGAAGTGTTTGACAGTTTGCCTGATCATGTCTGGGAAATAATAGTGTAATCAGTCATCCAAAGTAAAAGTTTGAACAGAGCTTGGTGGTGGTGTGCTTGATTGTGAAACTTCTGTAACTTGCTTAAGCTGAGAGGGTGTGTCTGAACGTGCTGTTACTGCCCTCTACTGGTTGCTACAGTTGTTGGCTTCAGTGTGATTGACTGCTCTGGGGATGGAAACGAGACTCAATTCAGTCACATTTGAGTAAAAAACAAGGCCTAGAAAAGCCCATTGTTTGATTTTGAACAAAGTCTGTTAAATGTTAGACTAGAGATAGACCTCAGCAATCGCCCAGGTAAGTCTCTGTTTACAATTCATTTGATTCTAGAAGAGGTTATAAAGAGATAGGAAAAGTAAGGGACAATGGAGAAATATAACAGACTGCTAGCTTTTTGTGAAAGGAAAAGCATATTTGTTTTAGTTTTTAAAGGAAAATCCTCAAGCACTTAGAAGGATAATAAGTCTCCTGTTTAGAACAAAAAAGGCATCAAAGGATCAATCTGATTAGTTTCCATCGTCTTTTGATAATATTTAAAGAATATAGATTTTAATAGTCTTTTCATTGTGCGTGGCACATCTCATTTTTCTCATTGGTTTGTATTTGTCATCCCGTATGTATAAATGAATCTTGCATGTAAGCAGTTAATTTTGAGTTGATTTAAAGAGTCTTCTGGTCTGTTGTGTATGGATTTTCATTGTTTCCTGTCAATTTTTAAACTATCAGATAGTTACTTTTACACTAATAAGTTTAAGCAGAAGTTATGTCGGTTTTTTATTGTTTTCTTTATGGATCTCACCTCACTGGTATCATTTTTCTCAGTGGCAACAGCTGTCATTAATCTTAACTATTTTTCGGGTGTGAGGAGGCATAAGCAGGCTCTCTGTAGCCTTGAATTCACAATGCAGACCAGGCTGCTCTGCCTCCTAAGTGCTGGGATTAAAGGAGTGCATCACCACGTCTACCCAGTCATAAAATAAATGTGATTCTTTTTTACATACCAGCATTTAATATAACAGATCTCTAAATTAAAAAATTGTAAACATACAGTAAGATTCCTTAGTTTCTAAAATTTGCTTCTTTAGAAATTTTTCATTTAGACACATTAACCTTTTTGTCTAAGATACTATCATTCATTTCAACATTGAATCCCTTTAAGTGTCTAGGTCAATAGCCATAGCTGACTGAGATGCGGTACCTTGATAGATTTTCAATATGCTTGTCTTCTATCTGCCTGCTTCTGCCTTGGCTAACTGGGCCTCTACCTTCCTTTCCTAGTTTTGCTTCTACTCAGGTAAAGCAGGGGCTCAGTACCTCATCCAGTCTTCATAAACTCAAGACATTTGCTTTTAAAAAAAGAAAGAAATGGGAAACCAAGATGTCATAAAAATAGTTTTCTAGAAGTAGATTCTAGAGCTATATCATGTCCCGAAAGTTATAAGCAATGTGGAAGGCAGTCTTTGGTAATAAAATTTTATGTTATGGAGTGGCTAATTATTTTATCTCCTAATGTGTTATTAATGATACTCTTCCACTCTTCCTCATTTTTGAGGCCAATGAGGACATTGGGACATTTACTTGAGTACATTTTCATAGTTTTGTGTTAAACTTACAAAGGTCATTTTGCTTCATTATAGACACTTAATATTGTAAATAACTAAATGCACCAAACTTTTATCAATCTCTGGGATGGATTTGGACTATTCCAGCAAATCTAGGCATTAATTTAAAGAAGAGGCAGGAAATCACTTGTATACGTTGGAGACAAATCTTCTGAAGCTTAGAGAAAGTCTTGAGATTGCAAGTAATGGGGTGTTTGGTTGCTACTAGCTTCTGCAAGAATTCAGGTGAAAGTAACACAGGTATAAGAGACCTGGTAGTCTGGCTTAGGAGCTTTTTAACAGATGTTTTTAAAAGGTCCTTTTACTCAGTACACTTTCTCGTCGTTTCTCTACTAATGTGGTTGCTTCAGAATGGGAAAAAGAACAACTTAAAATAACATAGTTTCTAAATGCTCTCTGTCATCATCTTATTTCATAACTTTTCTTCCTTTTCTGTCTACATTGGACTATTTTGATAAAGTTTTATTATCTGGCCTATGGTATTCTAAAACAGTGTTTGGAAAATAGTACATATACACAGCATCTTTCTGCAGCATTAAGATTGATAAATAAATGTTTATAGTCTCTTATATAGATGATTATATATGTCAGTTATTTCACAGAAATTTCAGTTAGTCTCAGACTTGCTGTTAACAAGCATATTAATTTTTAAGACACAGTAAGAAACTGCTAATATGGCTATTTGCATTTTCTTGGTTGAGCTATTGTATCAACCTTGAATGGGAAAGATTCTGATAACTGAAAGGAAATGAGAATTCATACTTATTCTTCAGATAAAGAAACCATAAACAAAATAGGGATTTTTTTTTATGCTCAACATGTGTTTTAGTTTTCTTCACTGGAAAATATAGGAATCAAAATAAGTTTTTGCAGGAAGAACTTTGTTCCTGCTGGATTCAGAATTCATGGATTTATGAAAATGTCTATCATAAGTTAATTCAAAATTGTTTTCTGCCTTCTATGTAAATGTAAAGCTGATTTTTCTTTTCTCTTTCGTGTTGTCTTTAAAGGAATCTAGGTAAAAACGGCCTGTCTAACAGTAGCATTCTGTTGGATAAATGTCCGCCTCCAAGACCACCATCCTCACCATACCCTCCCTTGCCAAAAGACAAGTTGAATCCACCTACACCTAGTATTTATGTGAGTCTGAATTGACTAGAAATCATCCAAGCCAGTGTTTTCTTCCATATGTCTTTCGTAAAAATCTTTTTGGTCAACATAGATACCCTTTAGCAAATATTGCAGTTATTGGCAGCAGTGTGACTACCTGGCAACAAAAAGATGCATTCAAAGATATTTTGCAAGTACCTTTTCAGCTGTTGATTATATTCCAAATTTATTGTTGTGTTGTTTTGTTGTTTTTCCTGTGCTGGAAACTGGACATTAGTGCTTTGCACATTCTGGGCATGTATTCTGTAACATTGCTACTATACCCGTAGTCTCTCTGTGATTATTTTTTTTAATATATATAATTTATTTATTGTTTTCAAATTGTAATTTTATACTCATTCACACAGGGGTTATAAACACAAAAAGGCAGGACATGGGGAAGGGGATGACACTGGAGCGTGGGTGTTCAGGGGGAATACAGATATCTTTCAGAACAGGCTATTTGGGTGGGTGAGGATTCAGGGGACAGGTCACTATGACTCTGCCTATGATTCACTTGTCCTTATCTAAGTTTGTATTATCTGCCAAGGCTACCTATTTACAAGGTCTATGACAACTCAGGGTGGTAAATTGTCACAAAAACTGCCTGTTTACAATAGCTTATAGCCATCTGTTTCAGTGTTTATCCACAGAGACCCAAGACTTGTTAGTATACATGTATGACAGACCTATTACTGATTTTAGGCCTTCAGTGGGTAAGCAGGGATTCCCCTGACATCTCCTCCCTTCTCTAAGTATAGATGGGCTGTGACAAATCTAATCTTGCAAAGGCGGGGATAGAGACCTGACCTCCAGTAATTGAAGGGGACCTTGTAATGGCACTGGTACCCCTGTTGATGTCCAGTGAGGCATGAGGGCCATACCCATCCCGATGTCTTTTTCCTGGAGAGGGGATACTTTTGACATTAAACCCTATACAGTCAGGCTTGTCCCTCAGGAAACCCAGAGAGATATTTTTATCTTTTATTTATATTCCCTTGCAGTGCTTAGCCTTGCAGCCTAAGCAAGAATTCAGATCGCCTGACAGAGGGGGTTCTGGGTGTCCCCTCTCTGCTTGGTCTAGGAGCAGAAGTCCCCCCTTTTGGGTTGGGTGGAGATGGGTTTTGGAAACACCCTGTATAAAGTAACAACCTCATCTTGAGTCTCGTGGTCCTCCATAGCTAACTTATGATAATGTATCTGAGTAGGTTTTGCTACCAAATTATTTATCTGTTGTTTCACAGAGTTAGTCAGCCTATTTGCTCTCTGTTATTATAATGTATATTATAATAAGTGAGAAATATTTCTACTGCCTTAATTTTGAGCAGTATTAAACAAAAGCTACTTGGAACTATTTAAAAAAATTTTTAAGGTAAACTGGGTTTTAAATATTAATTTTATGGGCCTTAGCATTTCCTGTGTTTGGTACACACACACATGCTAAAAGAAATACCTTCAATAACAGAAAAGAAAAGAAAAGCAGTTAAGAGCATTTGTTGCTCTTGCAGAAGATCCAGGTTCAGTTACCTGTGCTCACTTGACCATCCATAACTCCAGTTGCCCTCCTCTGGCCTCCATGGGTACCAGGCATGGTATGCATGCATATAAGCAAAACATTCATTTACATAAAATGATTTTTTTAAAAGCCAGCATGTCTAAAAAAAGAATGAATATGATTATAGATGGATACATGTTACAAAAATCTTTATAAATTATTTAGTATATTTTAAACTATCTGTTTTAATCTCATAGAAATTTAGGCATCTGATACAAATTTTGAATAAAACCACTTCTTAATTGTGTTTTTCACAAATAAGTCCTACTATCTCTGTATTAACTTATTCCAAGAAAAAAATTAGATACATATAAACTTAAGAGCAATATACTTTGGGTGGTCTTACATCTGTCAAAATGATTCTTGATTCTACCATCAAGTCTCTGTCTCTTCCCTCAATAACTGTTCATTTGTTGCTTATTTTTCCCCTGCTAGAGATAAAACTTGGGTTTTTTTCCTTATTAGTCAAGTACTCTGCAATTAAGCAACATAGTCCATCCCTTAGCAAACTTCCAATCTTGCCTGATACTGTAGTTATTTTACTTAACTACAGGGGAATAATGTTGCGTCAAGAACATATGGTATCATTTAGAATTTTTTAAGATTTATTTTTCTTATTTTCAGTGACAAATATGGACTTAGATACATGTGAGCATAGGTGCCCCCTGGAGTTGGAGTTATGGGTAGTTATGAGTCACAGGGGCTAGGAATCAAAATCTGGTCCTTCCTCTACAAGAGCAGTAAGTGCTTATAACCACTGAACCATATCTCCAGGCCAAGACGATTTCATTTTTGGTCAAGGGGACTCATTCTGTCACTCTAGCTGGCCTGAAATTCAGAGAGGCCCACTTCTGCCTCCTGAGTACTTTGATTAAGGTGACTGACACCACTCCCAGCTTCTATATCGGGTCTTTTAGTTTTTCAAATTTTGTAGTTTTTCAATATGGGTAGTATTGGAGATAAAACCTAGAGCCCCCGAATGTTCAGATAAACCTTCTACCATGGACTTACAGCCCAGTCTATACTTGGTGCTTGCACTCTCAGTGGAGGCCTTATGGAGGCTAAGCAGGCTCTACCACTAAGCTATTCTTTCTACCTACCCACTCGTGCTTCTTGATTTCTTCCTTTTTAAGATTCAATAATCTTCATTTTGGTTTTCAAGTTTAAATGTAATGTTCTGCTCCATAATTTGTTCAACATATAGTACACAAAAAGTGCATGTGATTGCTATTTAGTCACAATTAAAATCAATATGCAAAAATACTAGAAAATAGAAAAGAAATATGAACACATGGAATAAAATAGCTTGATGGGAAATGAATATAAAGTATAATATTTAAGTTAAAAAGCTGTATTTTCCAGAGATATAACTACATATTTTAACTTTACAGTTGGAAAATAAACGTGATGCTTTCTTTCCTCCATTACATCAATTTTGTACAAATCCAAACAACCCTGTTACAGTAATACGTGGCCTTGCTGGAGCTCTTAAATTAGGTATGCTTTTAAGTAAAAAGAAAAATGTTTTGTATGCATGTTGTCTTTTAACCTTTTAAAGCACCAATAAAGAAGTCTGGTAACACCCCTCACCATCACCACTCACACATAAACATATTTTCATTCTAATATAGATGGGGGAATTTTGATTATTTTTATTTTAAGTCCACGCTTGAATATATAATGGTGATGGTATTGGTTGATGGCAACTTAAGGTTAGTTTTTAAATTTAGCTTTTATTTTTATTTAATTTTTTATGTTCAACTGCTATGAGAATTTTGAATATAAAATGTAAGTACTTGTCAAGTATAGCCCCAGTGGCATTTGCTAGCACCTACAAAAATTAAATATGTGAAAGTTTGACCATTGGGCTCTTGACTCGTTCTCTATTTGAATGACATGAGCATTAGGTATGCCCAGGCTTTCAAAGTATATAAATGACCTGGTTGATTTTTAGGAGAAATGAATATACTGCCATAAAATACTTTCTCTTTGAAAGAAAAGGCAGAGGTGGGGTGCATTTTTGTTTTATTTTTACTGACTTTTTTATTTATTTATGGCTTACTTATAAAGACTTGGGACTTTTCTCTACTAAAACTTTGGTGGAAGCTAACAATGAACATATGGTAGAAGTGAGGACACAGTTGTTACAACCAGCAGATGAAAATTGGGACCCTACTGGAACCAAGAAAATCTGGCACTGTGAAAGTAATAGATCTCATACTACAATTGCTAAATATGCACAGTACCAGGCCTCCTCGTTCCAAGAATCATTGAGAGTGAGTATTTGCTTCCTAGAGATTCTTTTTAGAGATTTAAAAATTATTTCATTTTGTAGCTTTGAAAGAAGACATTACTTTTGTAAATATCAAACTATATTATGTTACATAAAATACCTTGTAAATGCTACCCATTTTACCTTAAACCTATGAGTTGGTACAGTAAATATTTTGTAGAGAGGGAATTACTATCTAGTAAAATGTTTCCTAGATTATCTAGCATATTTTTAATTAAAACAAGGTTTCTTGAGTACCATTGACATTTTGAGTTGAATCATTCTTTGTTGTGGGGCTCTCTTGTATGTTTTAGGCTATTTAGCAGCATCCTCATCTTCTAAAAATATTTATAGACCTGGCAAATATTTTCTGGAAGACAAGTTGTCCCGTCTTGAGTCACTGATTTGGAGCCTACACCTGTCTTGAGTTTACTTTATATTTGATCTTGTGTGCTTGCCTTTTATTTCTTCTGCTAGTTTAATATTACTAGGTAGACAACTCTTTCAGAAAGTATTAGTGTTCTTCCTTCCAGGCTTAGTTCATATTTTAAAAATGCTGAGGAAGAGATAGAAACAAGATGCAATAAACCTAAGACATATAATTTCTCCATATATATATAATCTAAATTTTGAAACTAATCAAAATTATTACTAAAACATCCCTCTAGATCTTATATCATTGAAACATTACTAAAATCATGTAATAGTATAATGAGAAGTTTGTGAGTTCTTCTATAAAATAGACAAAACATCCATAGAAGTGAGTTCTTTGAAATACTGCTTTGTGCTAAGTTGTTTGTTCACATATCCTACACAGGAAATTTAATTTAATTTCCTGTGTGACTGAAAGTCTTGAGTTTGTTATTCATTAGATTTGCTTATCTCTTAAAATATTTAAAATGTTTAAATGTTAAATGTTTTCACTGAGTTCACATTTTCAGTCAAGCCATCATTTATACATTAACTTATAAATTTGGATTACTATCTTAGGGTTTCTATTTCTTTGAGGAAGCATCGTGATCTAAACAAATTTGGAGAGGAAAGGGTTTATTTGGCTTACATTTCCATATTACACTGTTCATCATCAAGCACAGTCTGGACAGGAACCCAAACAGGGCAGGAACCTGGAGACAGGAGCTGATGGGGAGGCCATGGAGGAGTACTATGTACTGGCTTGCTTCCCTTGGCAGCCTGCTTTCTTAGAGAACCCAGGACCCACAGCATGGGTGAGGTACTACTTACAATGGACCAGGCCCTCCTCCATCAATCACTAATGAAGAAAATATCCTGTAGCCAGATCTTGTGGAGGCATTTTCTCAATTGAGGTTCCCTCCTTTCAGATGACTCTGGCTTGTATCATCAAATTGGCAGAAACTAGCCAGTACAGTTACTTTTCTACTGTCCCACTCTATACTCCTACAAAAAAAATATTCATTTAGTAAAATCTGTCCTACAAGTTGCATTGTGTTACAGTAAATTACATCAGTTTTTCTCTCCTTGCAAATAGAGATTTCATGAGACTCTAGTGACATAAAGGAAAGATTAACCAGTTTTGTGGAATTGAAGCTAAAAATGCCCTTTTTTTGATTTTTTAGGAAGAAAATGAGAAAAGAAGTCACCATAAAGACCACTCAGACAGTGAATCTACATCATCAGATAAGTAAGTAATTTTTCATTTCCATTTAATAGTTCTGTTTAAAAAATGTGCTTATAATATGCCTCTTTCTTTTTAAGTTCTGGGAAGAGGAGAAAAGGACCCTTTAAAACCATTAAGTTTGGGACCAACATTGACCTGTCTGATGACAAAAAGTAAGTCCTTGCGATAGTTACGTGAGCTAACAAACAGAAATGTCCTTACTTTGTTTGAGAATTGTTTATAATTTCTTTTATTTCGTTTCTTAGCATTTTTCTAAATTGACATGAGGTCAAAGTAAATAATTTTACTAGGTTTTACAGCTAAATTATTTTTTTTAACTTATGACTTACATGCTTTTTTTAAAACTGCGACCCTGATTTTATGACAGTTAAATATATTTTTTTAATTTATATTCTAGGTCTATAATTTTAATACTGTTTTTCATTGGAAAGTTAATTTACACATTCCACAATTTTTTACATGAAAGTAAAGTATTTATAGATTTGTTTTTTGATTGGGACATAAGAGCTTTGAATAAATAACTTCACAAATATTTATATCAGGGTTTTACTCTTATCTCTTTCTTTATAGGTGGAAGTTACAACTACATGAGCTGACTAAACTTCCTGCCTTCGTGCGAGTTGTATCAGCAGGAAATCTTCTAAGCCACGTTGGTCATACTATACTGGGCATGAACACAGTTCAACTATACATGAAAGTTCCAGGAAGCAGAACACCAGGTAAATCTTCTAAATTAATATCTCATAAAACATGAAGCTTTTTTTCACCTTTCAGTTTAAAGAAAGATACTCAATATCTTTCACTTTAAAATGAATAGAACTAAAAGGATTGATCTTATAAGATTTGATGCTTTTAACAGGACTTAGGTCAGAATTTCTTCCTTTTGATATCCTTAAAATCTAATCCTAATGATTTCTTCTGAAAAATTTTAGAGTACCCTCTGGCCCAACAACTGTTGATCTTGCATACATCTAAGAATGGTAGGGTTACAGTGTTTTATAACAGTTTTTTTTTTAAACAATCATAATTTATATACTTATTTTATATCGTGGCCTAGTGTGTCTTGTATATAGCAGCTTCACTTGAAAACATATTTTCCCATCTATTCCATTCCATTTGGTTTTAAACAGAAACTGTGGTTACAATCCTATAATTGCAACTGACAATTTCAAAAGCACTTAATATGAAGTGATTATTAAACTCATTCTTGTGGACTTGACCTCCAACTAGACAGCTCAGTTTTTGCAAGTCATATGCTTTCTTGGGATTGTTAACTTCATCTCAAACGATTTAATTTTCTGCTTTCAAGTTTTCATCAATCAGTAATATGTTGTCTTTGGGGCCCATGGATTGATATGAAATTTTAGAGTAATGTTTTGAAATATTTAACAATCACTGTAATCCTAGCATAAATGAGTTAGTACAGTTACTGATAAGAAACCCAGATGTCCTTCAACTGAGGAATGGATTCAAAAAATGTGGTATATTTACACAATGGAGTATTACTCAGCTATTAAAAACAATGAATTCGAGAGGTTCCTAGGTAAATGGATGGAACTAGAAATTATCATCCTGAGTGAAGTAAGCCAATCACAAAAGAACACACATGGTATTCACTCACTGATTATTGGATATTAGCCCAGAACCTTGAAATGCCCAAGATGCAACTCACAGGCCACATGAAGCTCATAAAGAAGGAAGACCAAGTGGGGGTGATTCGGTCCTTCTTAGAAGGAGCAACAAAATATTCAAGGGAGCAAATATGGAGACAAAGTGAGGGACAGAAACTGAAGGAGGGGCCGTCTGAAGACCTTTCCACCTGAGTATCCATCCCATATGCAGTCACCAAAGGTAGATGCTGATGTGGAAGTCAGGAAGTGCATGCTGATAAGAGCCTGATATGGATGTCTCCTCAGAGGTCTTCAAGAGTCTGACATATTCAGAGGCAGATGCTCACAACTAGCCATTGAACTGATCATGGGGTTCTCAATGGAGGAGTTAGAGTGAAGACCATTGGAGCTGAAAGGATTTGCGGCCCCATGAGGAGAGCAACAATACCAACCAACCACAGCTCCCAGGGTCTAAACCACCAGCCTGGGAGCACTTATGGAGGGATCCAGGGCCTTAGCTGAATATATAAGAGTGGAGGGCCCTGCTGGGCACAGGTGGAAGATGAGATCCTTGACCTCATGAAGGCTGGACGCCCCAGGGGGTGGGAGTTTTGAGGGTGGGGAGGTGGGAGTGGGGGGGTAGATAGAGGTTACATCCACAAAGAAGAAGGAGGAGGTGTGAGGGGATTGGGGGTTCCTGGGTGGGTGGGGGATGGGGTAAGGGGACAACATATGAAATGTAAATAAAACATCCAATAAAAAAAAAAGAAACAAGTATCTATACATTGCATATTTGTAACATGCTTCAGTCATGTTGCTTCATGTCACATGTTTCAACTTCACATGATGAAGTTCACATGACTTAAAATCCAGACTGCTTTCTTTCTTTGTTCCTTAATGAATCTCATTTCCAAATAGTTCTGTTTTGTTTTTGACTAATATAGATCATTGTTTTCTTTCTCTGGCTGTCTAGATTAATTTCCTTTGTAGAATATATAGTTGATCTTTGGAGATTAAGATCTGAGACTGAGTATTACTAAGACAATGAACAACACAAAATATTCCCCAAGGGAATCTTATCTACAGCCAGTATGGGAACCATTGATTGCAGCTTTATTCGGGTGTCATTTGAAACTTAATTCTGTATGTTATATAGAATTTGATAAATTTCTGGCATTAATTGTCAGGAGAACCATGTTCTACTTTCTGCTCCATCATTAGACATATTTATTGTATATGTCCATATATACTTCACCAACCTGTGTATATGTGCCATGGCACATATGTAGAAGTCAGAAGATAAATTGCCAGAGTCAGTTTCTATCCTTTTATCATGTAAATCTGGAGGACCACTGGTTGTCCAGCTTTATTGATAGTAAGCACTTTTATCTGCTGAGCTAGCTCACTTGCCCTGGACTCCCATGCTCCTTCCCCCACCTTAGTTAAGTGAAAATAATGCAAATAAAATACAATTCCTTAGAAACAAACTTATTTTCTTCCATCCAGAACCAACCAGGGACGAGGGGCACTACACCAGAAATACAGATTTTAAGTCACTCTTAATTCCAGGAAAGGCAATATGTAAATCATTACACTATAAATATCTACTTGCTTTAAGTCAACTTTCTTTTGATCAAGCATTTATAGTGAACCTGTTATCTCCCTTGAATTCTGATAAAGCTATCTTCATATGAGGGGAGGATCCCCTATTTTGCCTTTTCTTTCCCCCTTGATAATAGCTGTTTTATTTTATATTATTCTATAATATTTATTTTATATAATATTTATAATAATAACATTTACTTTATATTATTCTGTAAAGAATTATTTTATTATTTTTAATTAATTGAGTATGTATGTGCACATGAGTACAGGTACCATGGAGGCCACAGCTTCCACATCCCCTTAGAGCAGAGCTATCTGATGGAGTTTTTTGAGATCAAACACATGTCCCCTGTATAAGAGCAGCATAGACTCTTAATATTTGAACCGTCTCTCCAGCCCAAGTCGTTATTTTAAAAACCAGACTTTATTCACAATGGAAAAAAAAGGTAGTAGCATTTATAACAGATTTGATATTTATTAGGCACCATTCTAATTATTATTTCATTCATCTTAAAACTAGCAATTTTATAGAAATGTTAATATTTGTTCTTTTATAAAAGGAAAATGTGCTTAAAATGCTTTAACAACTTGCTTGGGTTATTGCCAAGCAGTCTATCAGAGCCTAAGCTCTATTTTGCCTTCCATGTTAGTCTTTAATGAATAAGTTAGGAGTAGTTGACCAAAATCAGTCATGAAACCAGACTCAACACAAAATGCAAAAGAACTGAATCTTTAATGTTTTCTACTAAGAATTTAAAGGTTTCATGTCTAAAGACATATTTTCTATATAATTAATAGTATTTATTTCTTTTTCACCTTCTTAGGTCATCAAGAAAATAACAACTTCTGTTCAGTTAATATAAATATTGGCCCAGGTGACTGTGAATGGTTTGTTGTTCCTGAAGGCTACTGGGGTGTTCTGAATGACTTCTGTGAAAAGTAGGTTTCCAAACTAAATTTTCTTTAAACATAATTACTATAAAACAGTAACTACAAAGGACAACTTACCAAACTGGATACCCTAATGTGGATACACAGTCAGCTTTCAGTTACAGTTTAGTGGAAATTTTGTTAAATTGAGTGATTCCAAACCTGTAATTTTATGTTACTGGAAAACTTATAGTAAAGGTATCCTGATACTGTTCTATGAAATATACTAATAGACATAAGTTTAGAAATTTGAGTTACTATTTTAATTTTTTAAATGATGCGGTGTGTATTCTAAGAAAAATTTATAAATATTTTAGAAGGTGAAAGAAATTCTGTAACTGAACATGCTTATTGTTAGGAATAACTAAAACTTGAACATAATAATCTTTGCCATGTCATCATGAGATAAATTCTTTTTAAAACTGACAATTTTTCTTCTAAAAGCTTTTTATAAAATTTAATTAACTCCTTCAGATTCTGTTTTACTAATCAAAGAAAGTGCATGCCAAATCTTTTTTTTTTTTTACGATTCTAAAAATCGTTATGTTTTATTTGTGTGTTATGTCTCATGTTAAAAAGTACTTTGAACTTTTAGAATTTGGTTTAAATTTAATGTCTCTAGATAGAACTGTGTGTTCTTTTTCTCTAAAAGACACTCAACTGTGTAAGCTCCTGGTATTTTCATATACTAATAAAATTAGAAAATTATGAATTAAAAATTAAAAACATAAATTAGCATGTGATATTTGTCCCTGTCTCAGTTCAATGTAGGGGGAGGGAAGTTACTGAAAATGTGTATATATGAAATTTGAAGACAAACTATAGACATTATTTTATACTAACATGTAGCTTCTTACTTTGCTTTAAAAATCCTTGCTGTAGATATTTGGGTAATTATGACATGTATCATAATTGAAAAAAATTTAAGGACCCCAAATTTCTTTTTATATAAACAAGAGAAATAATCACATATTTTCTTCACTAACACTTGTTTCATTCAATTAAAAAAAAAGATACAGAATTTTACAGATTCAAATGTATTGTGAACTCCTTCTACTTATACCATAATTTGTAGACTAGTAGTTTTCTTGATTAATTGAGGTTGTTTGTCTGCTTTTAGTTAGAAAGTTTTTTCCCTTTTATGGTTGTAGCACAGGTTGAAATGGGGTTAGGATATGTGTTAATAACCATTTTTGTTTTATAGAGAACTTTATTTGCTTTGCCTTATCACAAACAGCCACTCCTATCCCCTTGCAGTTAGGATGTCATTAGCAGTGTGTTCTAGAGAGTTGCCTAGCAGTTTACAAAGTTTTTATTTGTTTGTTTAGAGAGATAGAGAACAAACATGAGTATACACAATTAGAGATGTGTAGGGTCAGAGGACAAATTAAAACTTGAGGGAGTCTCTTTTCTCCTTTTACCATGTGGATGGGACCCAGGGATCTTACTAAGGTCCTCAGGCTTGGTGGTAAATATTTTTACCAACCTACCCATCTTGCCAGCCCTGAATTTTCAGGCTTAATGGCAGGTATTTGTTACCAGCTGAGCTATCTTGCCTTCCTTGAATTTTTTTTTTTAAGGAAGAAAAAGGGAAAAAGAGATACTAAAGTTATATTTTAGGTCAAAATTTTTCCCCATAAAATCTTGGATAATAGATAGTTTGCAGATAGTATGATTTCTGTCACAATTGTGCTATTATAATAATAATCTGTCATTTATCATATGTAAATAAATGGTAGTCTATCTTCTAATAAAGTTTGTTGATAAAAAACTGTCAGCAGGGTCATAGTTTTGTGAACTTCTATAAAATTAAGCTGTTATAGCTTCATATAGACTTTGTCATATATACTTTACCCCAAGTTATAAAGTAATGGTTACTTCTAAGATTTTTTTAAGCAAATATTTCCACTATATGAGTTTTTCTTTCCTCAAAATACAAAATTTGAAGTGGTTATTAAAAGGTATATCTTTTATAGGAAAAATTGCTATATAGTTTTTCCAACATGCTTTATGTAATTAATTTTGCTCTTTACATGCATGCAGCAGTTTTTATTATTATGCTATCAGTTAAGCTTTATTGAAATGAATTATTATTTTAAAACAACTTTGTGATTTTTTTTTTATTTTATTAGAGTCCTTGACCCATTTGTACGCGTTTTCTTATTTCAGAAATAATTTGAATTTCTTAATGGGTTCTTGGTGGCCCAACCTTGAAGATCTTTATGAAGCAAATGTTCCAGTGTATAGGTTTATTCAGCGACCTGGAGATCTGGTCTGGATAAATGCAGGCACTGTTCATTGGGTTCAAGCTATTGGCTGGTGCAACAACATTGCTTGGAATGTTGGTCCACTTACAGGTATTTTAAAAGAATATACATGAAAAAAATTTAAATAAATAAATAAATGAAATAAATGTCCTTTTTTTTTTTTTTTTTTTTTTACAAGAAATGTCTCCTTTTTAGTATAAGAGTTAAATGTTAGCTAATTATTGAAAATCCAAAGCCCTAGATCCTTAGCAAATGAAAGGCTTAAAACGTTTATATACTTACATACATGGAAAATGTACTAGTAATTACTTTTTAGAGTCCTTGATTTTGTTTTATAAAGGGAACTCTTAAGGGGGAAAAATTAATTACAAATACATTCTTGTAGATTTTCCTTCTATGTTACTTACAGTAAGGCAGTTTGGGCCTACCCTTAGGTAGTATTGCCTTAAAATGAAGAATGTGGCATTTGGAGTCAGAAGACCTGAATTTGAACCAGGACTTAGCTTTATAAGTGTGGGCAGATTACTTAATTTTTCTAGCCCTTAATTTTTTCATCTAGTGATGATAGTAAAACCAATAAGGAAGTGCTAAGAATTAAATGGGATAATGGATAAAACTTAGTTTTATACAATGCCTGGCACATGGTAATAGGAAGCATTCAGTATATGATTACTACTGATGCTGTTACCATAATTATCACAAAACAAAAATTATTTTTGAAAGCAGGGTGGTGGTGGTGTATGCTTTTAATCCCAACATTTGGGAGGTAAAAGCAGGTGGATCTGTAAGCTCAAGGCCAGCCTGGTCTACAGAGTGAGTTCCAGGACAGCCAAGTCTACACAGAGAAACCCTGTCTCAAAAAATCTAATAATAATACAATAACAATTTATATATATAAAAATTTTAGTGATTTGAAATTTTCATGAGGTAATAATAATGGTTATCTTCACATCTTTTGATGGTCTGGTTTGTGATTTGTTTTTCTCCTCAGCCTGTCAGTATAAGTTAGCAGTGGAACGGTACGAATGGAACAAATTGCAAAGTGTAAAGTCAATAGTACCTATGGTTCATCTTTCCTGGAATATGGCACGAAATATCAAGGTTTCAGATCCAAAGCTTTTTGAAATGATTAAGTGAGTACTTTCTAAAATTGTTGTACTGAACTCTTAGGGGGCAGAATGACTGTTAAACACTTTTCTCCCCAATAGAACTATATTAACATTAAAACAAGATGATCCAAAAGTCTAGTAAAATGTGAGAATCTGCTTGTTACAAATACTATTCCCTTCCAAATAGCCCACTATGATTTTAAAAGGAATAAAGGTATAAATTATTCTACAGCAGAAGATTGACTTTCTAGTACTAACCCACTCTTCTCTGAGCTAGTTAATTTCTCAGTAGAATTTCAATTGTAATATTAAACATCTGCTTTTAGTCACTGAAGAAAGAATGACATCACAGAATAATTGTTGTTACAGAGAAGTTAATAGAGGTAGCTCACTAAAATGTCATTTTTCTAAAGTTTTCATAAAATTTCTTATAATTAGATGTTCCCCCTGTTTTAAACATTTTAAATGTTTGTATAAATTCTTATCTAGTAACTTAATTTGAATAAATATATACTAGTGACACTGTCAGTGTCAGGTTTTCAAACTTTTTTTTTTTTTTAAATAATACTGTAAATTTCACTCACAAAAAGTACAAAACATTCTGGTCTTTCTATATAAATACACACACATACACACACATATGAACATAGGAAATGAGGATTGGGATGATGGTTAAGTCAGTAAATTGCCCATTGGGCAAGTACGAGGATCTAAGGTTCAGGTCCTTAGAACCTAGTCAAAAACTGGGTGTGACTGCTGATTTCTATAACCTCAGCCCTTGTGGGTAGAGACTGACAGAACTCTGGATTTCATTGGCCTGCTAGCTGAGGTGAATTAATGAATTCCAGATTAATTGAGAGACTGTCCCAAAATATAAGGTGGAGAACTTTTTGAGAAAGATACCTGATATCAACAGGTGTGTTACATAATATGTTGATATATTTTTATGGGAATGAAGTTATAATGTATATTTACCAAATTTGTTTGGCTATATTATAGAATTAGCCTCAGCAACTATTTATATCTATGAAGAGAAAAAAAGGAATAAAATCAAAACATAATAAGTAATATACTTACGATACTTTTACATATTACGTACTAGGCACTACATTCTCTGTATACCCATAGTTTAATTACCTTCTAATATTTGTTCTTTTTGTTTTTGAAATGGGATGTTACTCTGTGTCTCAGACTGGCCTGGAACTTACTGTGTAGTCATTTATGGTCTTGTATCTGCCTCACCCTCCTGAGTTCTAAGAATTTGTAGGCGTGAGCCACCACTAATGAGACAGTACAGTTGATAAAAGCTGTTAACTAACATCTATCTTGATTGAAAGTGGTTCATTACATTTTGGATTGATTAGGGTTTTATAATTAGAAACAAATTTTTAAAGCAATTAAGTCATAATTCCTACTTAACACAGTAGTCCTCTTAACATTTGTAATTTATGATCATTAGCAACTTCTTTAAAATTCTTATCTTTAGTTTAAATTTCTTTACAAATGTCTATAAAATTCACCTGCCATTTTGTCTCCATTCCTTATTTAGTTAGATTCGAAACCCATTCAACAACTGTTTGAGAACCAGTGGTATAAATATGAATTTGCTGTTTTTGCAGGGCATAAGTTCTAATGCTCTCTAATAGGGAGAGACTACCACCAAGCAAGAGGTCTGAAAGGTGATGTGTTTGTATGGATAAGATTCAATTGAAAAATATTTGGGTAGAAATGATAAAAATGCTACTTTTACCAAAGGGATGAGGAGGTTATCTGAGACTTAGGGTGAATTTTGTGTGCTTATGCATAAATAATAAGGCATAATGCAAAAATCTAGGGGTAGAATGTTTCAGATCTAGAGCAAAAGTACAGACTACTTACTAAACACCAAAACACCAGTGTGGCTAGAGCAGCAGAAAGGAAAAGCGGTAGTGATTTCCACAATATAACAAAATGAAGTTTGTTCGTGAACTTTTGGGACATGGTAAGATTATATATATGTTCTAAATGTTGCTGCTCACCATCAGAGGCTTTTAAGCAGGAGCTCCACTATAAGAAAATAGACATGGTTGGTTTCTGGAGAACAAATTACAAACGCCAAGGGTAGACGTAAAGAGGATGATTGAAATAGTTTAGGCTAATTTGCAAGAGATTTGCATGTGAAGATGGAGAAAGTGATCAAACTGGGGACTGTTGTGCAGTCAAAACTCAAAGGACTTGTGCTAATAGATTTGAGTAGTGCAGTGATGTAAAATAAAACTAAAGAAAGACTGTTTTCTTCCAATAGTTTATTCTGTTATAACCAAACTTCCATCATTGTAAACAATCACCAGTTTTGACCTTTTCTTGGTTTACCCTAATCTCATCATACTTGCCATCCTTCTGGGTTCTTTCAAGTTTATCCTCCTCTTCTTTAATATTGTGAATTTTTGAACACCTGTATTTTCCTGTTCTCCATTTTACCTGACACTGTCTAAGTATTGGCTCAGAATTCTGCTCCCAGCCTGAAGTATCAGATGTGATGAAGAATTCCATTCGCCGTTGTACAAACTGAAAATGCTAATAACCATAAGTACAAGCCCCTAGGACTTGGTTCATAAGATTCCTTTTTACAGTGCATTTAGTCATTGATATAAAGTGAACTTTTTACCAAGCAAATATCTTGCCCTCATTTTTTCATCTAATGAACATTTTGTAACTGACTACAGGCTCTGGGCTAGTCACTAAGGATTTATGGATATATCCAGTTAGTACACATAAGTAAATAGAATAAAAGAAATAAAATGTAAGTCAATTAGAGTTTTCTAAAGTCTTCTTTTAAACTGTGAATTCTTCTGAGTTCAGACTAAATAGTAAATAAATCTGCTAGTAAAAGCAACCGTTAAGGTATATTTACCTTTCAAGGAGCTGGAGAGATGGCTCAAAAGTTTAAGAGTGCTGGATGCTCTTCCAGAAGTCCTGAGTTCAAATCCCAGCAACCACATAATGGCTCATAACCATCTAGCATGCAGGCATATATTCAGGCAGAGCACTACATACATAATAAATGAATGAAGGAATGAATGAATAGAAGGAAATACCTTTCAGGAAGAAGACATTCCTTTCCTCTTGTTTACTTTTTTGCCCTTCAACTTGTTAGCATTCTTTCTCTCTCTTTCTCTGAGCATTTTTTTCATATAGTATTTTCTGAGCATACTTTTCCTCCTCCAGCTCCTCCCTCCCCTCCATCCACCTAATTCCATACCCTTTCTCTCTAAAAAAACAATTTAAAATCCCAGTAAGACAGACTATGCTGAAGCAAAGAAATAAGAGCCAAAATGTCTACAAACATACTATTGAGTTCTTTTTGTGTTGTTCATCTACTACTGGACATGGAGCCTACTCTGTAGGGTTGTAAATGTGATACTTCATTACAGAAAACTTTTTTCCTTTGCAAATAGATATCAATTGCAGATACTTTTTTTTTATTAGGTGTGGGAGCCTGGGTCCACTTTTCCCTCTAAGCACTATGATCTTGTTTTCCTTGAACCTTTCTGTGCTTTCAAAGTGATTATCTTTGAGTTCATATGTGTATCAGTCCTGTTGTATCTGAAAGAATCCTTGGATTCATCCATTCCCCTGTGGCTCTTACAGTCCCTTAGAAGAGGGATTTAATAAAGAGATCCCATTTGGAACTGATGATACCAAAATCTCTCATTTTGTGCACATTACTGAATTGTGGGCCTCTTTGTTAGATCTACTGTAAGAGGAAGCTGTTTGATGTCTGAACAAGGCACTGATGTTTGGGTATAGCAGAATGTCATGAGTCCAAGGCTCTAGATTCAGCTCTTTCAGTCTTTTTTTTCCCCCTTTTTTTATTGTGAATTTATGTGTAACACATTGCTATCCACCCTAAACTTACTACTTATTCTTTTTCCTACAACTTCCAGTCTGAAATTTTGTAACCTTCTTTCCACATTTCTTTAGCAACTCCTGTAGACTCACTCATACATGTGCATTTACTTTTTGGTTTTGAGCCACATGAAAGATTAATTTGCAGGCATCATAACATCACCACCAGATACTTCTTCTCACAAGAATAAAAAAAGCTACATAAGCATGAGGCCATGTGAAAGTCAATACTGTAAGTTAACATGTACTAGCCACATATAGATCATTCCCCCCAACCTCCCCAAAAAACCTTTGTAGTTTCAATACTTAATAAAATGGGATATTTGCACTGGTTCTTACTTGCCTGGTCACAGGAATCATTTGGTTCTTTACTTAAAATTCTATTTTTACCCAGTCAAAGCTCTGCTAGAAGAAACTATGGGGAGAATCTCTTTTGTAAGGACCCAGTGAAGCTTATGATCAAGCAAGTTAGAAACACCGCAGAAAAGATGAGATTATTTTTCAAGATTAGAAAACCTTTATAGTTTTTTCCTTACTTAAATTTCAGTTTTTGATTAGTATAGAGTTTTAAAGATATAAATTGGAATGATTTTTAAGTGTTAACTTTTTAATTGTTGTTTCCTTTTTTCCTCATTCACATGATTAGCTGATTAACATATTTGTTTTATGCTTGATTTTTGTCTGTGAGGTAAAAAGTTCCTAAACTACTCATTTTATCACTGACTGAATGAGACCTTGATTTTCTGTCTCGTGCTTGATTTAAATGAAACTCTTAGGTAATTTAGTAATCCTGATACCCACTATTGTCAAAGGAGAAACAATCCTGACATGACAGATAGCGTGAGAGTTCTGAAGGTTTGAGCTTGCTTTTTGTTGCTGACCTGTCTTAGCCAGCTACCTCTGGGGATGCTTTAAATTTTTTAGTGGTAGGTTTTTTTCTGTAAAGAATTATAAAGGGCCATGTTAAACTAACCCTTGTTTCTCCTGTTTCTACACTGACATTTAGATATCTAATTTTGAAACTTCAACAAGATGCCCCTAAAATGCCAAGATAATTCTGTATGTTCAATGTAATATCATTAGTGGGTTCATTCCTATTAACTCTATTGTCCCTAAAACTTCACTCAAGATTTTTAAAAAAAATTTTTTTAAAGATTTATTTATGTATTTTATGTATATGAGTACACTGTCGCTGTCTTCTGACACACAAGAGGGTATCAGATCCCATTACAGATGGTTGGGAGTCACCGTGTGGTTGATGAGAATTGAACTCAGGATCTCTGGAAGAGCAATCAGTGCTCTTAAACACTGAGCCATCTCTCCAGCCCCTGAAAATTAAAATTTTATAAGAAAAATTACTTGAAATTATTGTGTTTGAGAAATTGCTCTTTAAACAGCCCACACACAACTACTCATGCCATTCCTTCTTTGCAGAAGCTGGCTTTTCCCATCTTCCTGCCCAAATCTAAATTGATGTATTCAAATTCAGAAATTTCCGCTACAGAATAGAAAGTTTCCATGATTTCTATCTCCTTTCATTTGAAGATGATTCTTCCTTCTTTTAGTGTTCATAATATCCTGGGTCAATTTATGAGTATGGTGTACATTTTTATTTTTTCTTGTGAAGTCATCCCCTAAAATTTGATGTATCTTTTCAAATCAGTCTTTTGGCTAGACTAGAGTCTACTGTGTAACTTCATATGCACTACACTTTCAAGCCCTTTCTGTAGTTGTCGAGTTTGTTTGGTTGTTTGGTTGGTTGGTTGGTTGGCGAGTTGGGTTGGGTTGGGTTTTGTTGTTGTATTTTTTTTTAATGTATCTATAATACATGGATCTCACTGGGCAGTTGAGGCTGATCTAAACTTAATCCTTCTGCCTCTATCTAAGTGGTAACATTGTAGATACCACTATATCCAGCTTCCTTCTGCTTTTTACATAGTTTTTTATCCAAACAGTTAAAAAGCAAGACTTGATTGTTAAAAGAGTCATCTTTCTCTAGCTGCTAAAATAAACTGACCCTATTCCTAAAATGCACTTACCCCTAACACAAGAAACCATTTTTTTTATCCTTGACAATTTTATAATTTTCTGCTACTGACTTATCTTGTAATTCTTAGTAAAATGAAATCTTTTTTTGGTTTTTCGAGACAGGGTTTCTCTGTGTAGCCCTGGCTGTCCTGGAACTCACTCTGTAGACCAGGCTAGCCTCGAACTCAGAAATCCGCCTGCCTCTGCCTGCCAGGTCCTGGGATTAAAGGTGTGTGATCTTAATTGCTGTCAGGTAGGCCTACTAAAATTAAAAGGTAATGAGAACTTTCATTTTGTTTGTGTTTTTATTTTTTCCTCTTTAATATACTCATATTTAAATAGAATTAAAAATCTATGGTTAATCAAAGTAAAACTAGTTACTGTTAAACTCTGAATAATATTTCTATGCCTTCCCTAGAAGCTTTTCCTTGATTCTCTTGATTTACAGTTAAGTCACATCTTTTTTTCAGCCTGTTCATTGTTTATCTTTCTAAATTGTCTATTTTAACTGCTGAACACAAAATTTCAGTGGTACAAAAGATAAAAGCAATGAAAAAGTGTAGCTTGTTAATATTGTCAGAAAATTGTTTTTCTAAGACTCTTATAACAGAAAATAAAAATTACAGCGCTTTGATTACAGAAGACTATTCTGGCATCCTCTATAACTGTAGCTAAATTACCAAAGCTGTTAGTACATGGGAGATTAGCAGCTCTGTGAATCATGGTGGGGGTACATTGGGGGATCTAGAGGGTGTAAGAGGACATGAGAAGGACTATAGTATGAGTCTGCAGCAGCTTGAGATCTCTGCTTTTATAAGTCTGAATTCAACTTGTCTCGTGGCTCTCCATTTTTGTTTTTTGGGTTTTTTTTTTTTTTTTAATTTTTTTATTGGATGTTTTATTTACATTTCATATGTTGTCCCCTTACCCCATCCCCCACCCACCCAGGAACCCCCAATCCCCTCACACCTCCTCCTTCTTCTTTGTGGATGTAACCTCTATCTACCCCCCCACTCCCACCTCCCCACCCTCAAAACTCCCACCCCCTGGGGCGTCCAGCCTTCATGAGGTCAAGGATCTCATCTTCCACCTGTGCCCAGCAGGGCCCTCCACTCTTATATATTCAGCTAAGGCCCTGGATCCCTCCATAAGTGCTCCCAGGCTGGTGGTTTAGACCCTGGGAGCTGTGGTTGGTTGGTATTGTTGCTCTCCTCATGGGGCCACAAATCCTTTCAGCTCCTTCAGTCTTCACTCTAACTCCTCCATTGAGAACCCCATGATCACTTCAGTGGCTAGTTGTGAGCATCTGCCTCTGAATATGTCAGACTCTTGAAGACCTCTGAGGAGACATCCATATCAGGCTCTTATCAGCATGCACTTCCTGACTTCCACATCAGCATCTACCTTTGGTGACTGCACATGGGATGGATACTCAGGTGGAAAGGTCTTCAGACGGCCCCTCCTTCAGTTTTTGTCCCTCGCTTTGTCTCCATATTTGCTCCCTTGAGTATTTTGTTGCTCCTTCTAAGAAGGACCGAATCACCCCCACTTGGTCTTCATTTTTTATGGACTTCATGTGGCCTGTGAGTTGCATCTTGGGCATTTTAAGGTTCTGGGCTAATATCCAATAATCAGTGAGTGAATACCATGTGTGTTCTTTTGTGATTGGCTTACCTCACTCAGTATGATAATTTCTAGTTCCATCCATTTACCTAGGAACCTCTCAAATTCATTGTTTTTAATAGCTGAGTAATACTCCATTGTGTAAATATACCACATTTTTTTAATCCATTCCTCAGTTGAAGGACATCTGGGTTCTTTCCAGCTCCTGGCTATTATAAATAAGGCTGCTATGAACATAGTTGAGCATATGTCCTTATTATATGTTCGAGCACCTTCTGGGTATATGCCTAGGAGTGGTATAGCTGGATCCTCGGGTAATGCTATGTCCAATTTTCTGAGGAACCGCCACACTGATTTCCAAAGTGGTTGCACCATCTTGCAGTCCCACCAACATTGGAGGAGTGTTCCTCTTTCTCCACACCCTCGCCAGCATCTACTATCACCTGAGTTTTTAATCTTAGCCATTCTGACTGGTGTGAGATGGAATCTCAGGGTTGTTTTGATTTGCATTTCCCTGACGACTAAGGATGCTGAACATTTCTTTAGATGCTTCTCGGCCATTCGAGTTTCTTCCGTTGAAAATTCTTTGTTAAGCTCTATACCCCATTTTTTAATAGGGTAATTTGGTTGTCTGGAGTCTAATTTCTTGAGTTCTTTGTATATATTGGATATTAGCCCTCTATCAGATGAAGGATTGGTAAAGATCTTTTCCCAATTTGTTGGTTGTCGTTTTGTCCTATTGACAGTGTCCTTTGCCTTACAGAAACTTTGCAATTTTATGAAGTCCCATTTGTCAATTCTCGATCTTAGAGCATATGCCATTGGAGTTCTGTTCAGGAACTTTTCCCCTGTGCCCAAGTATTCGAGGCTTTTCCCCACCTTCTCTTCTATTAGTTTCAGTGTATCTGGTTTTATGTGGAGGTCCTTTATCCAC
>NW_021604706.1:407059-440672 GCF_004785775.1 Grammomys surdaster
TATATATGTATGTATATGTATATATATACATATACATACATATATATGTGTATATGTGTCTGTGTAGGAGCATGTTTGAATTTGCAACTATAGATATCTGCAGTTTAGGTATTATTTTCTTTAAGAAGGAAAATGCTACCCCCTACCTCCATCTCACCAGTCCTCCCCACTCCCTGGGGCCCTAAATCTCTTGAGGGTTAGGTTAGGTGCATCTTCTCTGACTGAGTCCAGACCCAGCAATTTTCTGCTGTATATGTATTGAGGGCCTCATATCAGCTGGTGTATGCTGCCGGGTTGGTGGCTTGGTGTCAGGTCCAGGTTAATTGAGACTGCTGATTCTACTACAGGGTCACCCTCCTCCTCAGCTTCTTCCAGCTTTTCCTTAATTCAACCACAGGGGTTAGCAGCTTCTGTCCATTGGCTGGATGTAAATATCTGCATCTGACTCTTTCAGCTTTAGAGAGTCATCCAGTTCAGCCACTCAGTTCAAATGCAAAACCTGATTGAGCGCTAAGATTCACAGGAGAGTAAGAATTTAGCAATTCCAAGTAATGATAGTAAACTAGGAAAATAAGCACAAATTTTAAGAATTAAAAAAGTTGTAAATTACAAGAAAAGTTGAGTTACATTACTATAAATGAATTCTATGTCATCTTAAGTTAGAATGAAGAAATGCATGTCTTTAATTTCTGTTATCGTTAAAGCAGTTTTTTCTATCTTGTAGTTAATGAATTTATAAATTATTCATGGAAGTTAAAAAAGCAGCTACACAGATAATGCTGTTAATAAGTGTTTAGGTAGTATGAGTAGAGATGATGTGCCTTTCTGCCTACCTAGAACCATAAGGGAGGGGAAGTTGACTACCTAGAATCATAAGGGAGGGGAAGTTGACTCTTGGAAAAGTTAATTCATTTGGCCAGATAAGAACCCATGTTACCAACTCGCTTAAACAAGGAGAGTTTTATATATTAAGACCTTTATGTTGTGATATTCCGATACTAATTTCAACTACAAATGACTTGATATTATCATCCTTGGAGCTGTTGATCATTTGTTCTATTTTTTAATCTGATAATATCTGAAAATTTGACAAATGAGCTGAGCATGGTAGCTCACACCTATTTATCTCAGCTGTTGGAAGGCTGAGGTGGGATTAATTAATTGCCACAGTTTGAGTCCATTTTCAAATAGTGAATTATATGCCATCTTTAACTAGCAGATAGATTATCTCTTAAGTGAAAAGTATGTAATAGTTGGCTGCTAGTAATGAGTAATTTTTTCCTATATTAGGTATTGTCTTCTGAGAACACTGAAGCAATGTCAGACATTGAGGGAAGCTCTAGTTGCTGCAGGAAAAGAGATCATATGGCATGGGCGGACAAAAGAAGAACCAGCTCATTATTGTAGCATTTGTGAGGTAAGGCATCCCTCTTTCCCACAGTTGTTTATAAAAGTTTTGGGTTTTTTTTTTAATGCGTTTTACTTTGATTAGCATTATATAGTTTTAATATTTTCTCATCAGATATTAATATTTAATGATGTCATGTCTCATTAATTGTTTACCTTAGCAGTATCTACTATAGAGTCATTTGGTTGTTAGATCATTAACCAACAAAGAAAGTTGAGAGATTTTAGATTAGGAGCAATCTAGATGTACACAGATGCCAATAAACTGGGTTTAGTTTGGTATAGCCTAGTGTGCTTTGGTGTTCAGTTCTCTGGTGGAGTTTACAATTGACTGGACAATCTTCTCCTGTGGCTAAAGCTTCCAGAGGAAACAACAACAAAGTGATACCTGATCTGAGGAACTTGAAATCTATTTGCAGAGGATAAATTACAGTCAACTAATAAGTAATGTACATCAGATTGTAATGAGTATGAAGGTGTGCTTAATAGGAAAATCCAAAGAGGGAAATAATTGATGTAGTTTAGTTTTCCTTTCTGTTCCTGGCAATAAGAGCTTATGAAAACTACAACAGATCCATAGCTTTAGCCCTATCTTGAAAGATGAGTGTGATTTCAGCAGGCTATATACAAACTATAGTGAGAATATAGGTTGGCTGTCAGGAGTACCATGATTGGAGAAATGGAGTGGCTTTTGAAAAAAGGTTAGCTAGTCCAGTATGGCTATAATACTGACAGTACAGATTCTTCTCATAAAATCTAGGTGACATGTAGCTTTTGATATATCGTGAAGCTGTCAAATAATGTGACATTTATTCCAAAGTCATTGAATCCACCAGAAACATTTGAGAAGTCAGCAAAGACAATATCTGTTTCAGACAAAGAAATGGAAAGGATAGAGAAAATAAGATACATCACAGCAATCTTACGAAAGATAATTCCTTTGCTAGACTAGAATATAGCAGTGGATTGTTAAAATGGTACAGAAATTTTAAAGTATTTCTCAACCTTCCTAATGCTGTGAGGACTAATACAGTTCCTCATGTTGTAACCTCCAACCTTAAATTTATTTTCATTACTACTTCATAACTGTAATTTTGCTACTGTTATGAATTATAATATGTATGTTTTCTGATGGTCTTGGGCAGCCCCTGTGAAAGGACCGTTTGACCCCCCAAAGGGGTCAAAACCCACAGGTTGAAAAACACTGATCTAGAAGATAAAAACCACAAGGTAGCTCATTAAAAGGTAGAAATGAGGGACAAGTTGAAGAATGGTGACACATTTTCTAGCTCCATTCTTTAGGTTCATATTTTTGCCCATTAATGATAATGAGAAATAATGGTAAACTCTAGAATTTTGAATTAGCTCATTCTCATTGATAGTGTCCTATCCTTGATGAAGTTTAAGGATAAATTACAGATAGAGACATTGATGATCTGTTCCAAACTTTGAACTTTGGTAATTCTGTTGTTGACTTTAGTTTTAAATGATTTAATTCATTGGGTATTTTAGTGCTGTATTAGGTAGTCAGAGTAAATGAATGAGGAAATAAATGTGTTTTATACCTTGGAAAAGTAACACATGAGCTTCTTAGTATTTGAGGATGAGTCCTATGCCACAATGTTATTTTAAGACAGATATATTATTTCTAATGTTTCTAAAACTCTGATTTTTAACATAAAACTTACAACAAATACTGTTAACTTGCCAGTTTCCTCATCTGTAAAATAATCAGATTATATTCATTCATTTCACAGGTGTATTTTAAGGTTTGAGTAAGCACTAGGTACTATGACATGCTCTGGCATGTAAATATGAACATGGTCTTTGTATTTAAAGAGCTAGGTCTATATGGTTGCCTGTGATGGATTCTGTCAAGGAGAAATGCAAGGAAAATAGTGATCATTTGATCAGATTGTATATTAATGTTTTGATTTAAAAGAAAAACTGGCAGTTATTAAATGTTTTAATTAAGTTCTATCAGAATTTTCATGGTTATACCATTCCTTTCTTTCACTCACCTAAATATGATTGCTCTCATGTCTTGGGGTTTGGTATAATAACATTTTCAGTCTCAGTCTCACACCCCTGTCCCCCATCTTTAACTGTAAAGTTGTGTTAAAGTAGAAGACTGTAGAAGACACAGAAGCAGGAAAATAAACACCATCATGTCTATTGACCCCATTTTTCCTTTGTATAAAACAGGTGGAGGTTTTTGATCTGCTTTTTGTCACTAATGAGAGTAATTCTCGAAAGACGTACATTGTACATTGCCAAGATTGTGCACGAAAAACGAGTGGGAATCTGGAAAATTTTGTGGTGCTAGAACAGTACAAAATGGAGGATCTGATGCAAGTGTATGACCAATTTACATTAGTAAGTGAAATCAACATGTGAGTACATTAGATCAGTTGGGAGGCAGAGTAGTCTTTGCTCTGCAACCTGATAAATAGGAGGTAATGAAATATGTAGATTTTCTTTTGGCTTATCAAGATATTGAATGAGAGTATATTTATATTGCTCCTGCCACCTTCTTTTCCAAGTACTTATTCCTATAAAATTGACATATCACTTTGCCTTGCTTCTTGGAGAAACCAACCTAAAAATTATTTTTAAAACTGTATGTTTTACAGTGCTATCATGATTTTCATACTGTTTCATCTTGGCTGATAGAATGTTTGTTTAAATAGTGCCTACAAAATAAATCAGTGTGAGTGTGCTCTGAAATATACTTCTGCTTTTAGGGCTAATTGAATTTGTTTAAAATTGTGTACTGGCAGATGTTTCAATCTTGGGAATATTTGAGTAGCGCTTGACTTCTGGCATGTAGTATAATAACCTCATGAAATTCAAGTGTACTCACAAATCACAAAGTTTTCCATTGCAAGCCGCAGGTACGGGAAGCATTTCACTCAAAGCAGACCTGAATAGAACTACAGACATAATCTATAGATTTTTCTTCTAATACTTTCCACATAATATGTAATTAAAACCTAGCTTTTGAAGTTTAGCTCCTGATATTTTCATTTGGATTGTCTTCATGATTGCTTTAAGAAAAAACAAAATTACTTGCAATTTGCGGGAAAAAAATGTATTATCTGCTTTAGATAGATCCCTGAAGGCAGACACTAGTAAAATTGTAATTGATTTCATAGATTTTTTTGGTAAAGCCCTGTCAAAGAAAGCAATATATAAAAAGTAGTAAACTAAACAATATTCCAAAAGATTTTGGAAACACAGTAAAACAAAAGATGGTCTTAGATTCTTAGAAGAAGTGGCCAGGTGGGAGATCATAAGGGGAGTTATTCTATTACATTGTTTAGCAAGGCTGTTGAACTTTAACAGAGAGTAATTTCCTCCAGTTTCATAAACCAACATTTATATTTGTAGCTGTGAATCATAGAGCATAACTAACAAATGAGTATACCAAAATAGTCTACCTTGCTTTTATTTGCAGGCTCCTCCGTTACCATCCGCCTCATCTTGATATTGTTCCATGGACGTTAAACATGAGACCTTTTCTGCTCTTCAGGAAGTAACCCAGTTCTGCACCACTGCTTTTTGTAGCTATCTCATAAGGCTGCTGGCTGAAAACTGTGTCTATGCAACCTTCCAAGTGTGGAGTGTCAACCAGCTGGACAGGAGAGTACTGCTCCTATGCCAGGACTCTCATAAAGCTGAACTTCAGAAAAAATGAATGATAATTTCCACATTTTGTATATATCTGACAAAACTGGCAACATCATACAGACTACTGACTTGAAGACAACCTCTTTTATATTTCTCAATTTCTGGGCTAATGAATTTGTTTTCACCTATCTTTTCCCTTTCAGAATTTTCCTTGGGGGGAAAAAATACTAGCCTAGCTGGTCATTTCTTTGTAAGGTAGTTAGCAATATTAAGTCTTTCTTTGATCAACTTTTTTTTTTTTTTTAATGTGAAACATTAAGTAAGAAACTTTTTTTTACTGCTTTTATGATTTTCTGTCTTGTTTTGAAACCATGATGGTTATACTTTTGGTTCCCAAATAAAACATTTAAAAATATTAATTAACAGCAAAGTCACAAAGATAATGGATTGCACATAGACTAAGAAATAAACTTCAGATTTGTGATTGTTGTTTCTAATCTTAATGTAAATTTACACTATTTATAAATACATATTTATTGCCTGAAAATATTTGTGAATGGAATGCTGTTATTTTTTTCCAGATTTACCTGCCATTGAAATTTTAAGGAGTTATGTAATTTCAAACACTACTCCTATTACATTTTCTATGTGTAAATAAAACTACTTAGCATTGTACAGAAACTTTTATTAAAATTGTTTAATGTTTAAAGAGTTTTCTATTGTTTGAGTTTTAAAAAGAATTTATGTACAGTGCCCAATTTTTGTTCACTTTTCAAATCTGATTATATATATTTTATATATACCTATGTCTGTATATATAATATATATAGAAATCTAGATATATATGTATAAAGATTTAGAACTTGAATTTTTCTTGTTTTAAGTTTCACAGCTATGGTAGATTTTTGAGGTGTCTACTGTAAAGTATTGCTTACAAAAAGTATGATTATTTTTAAAGAAATATATATGGTATGTATCTTCAAGACCTAAAATGTCAGACTGATTTATTGTTAAATTGCAACTACTGCAATTACAGACAAATAAAAAAAAATCTGCCAAATGTAGTATAGTAGAAAACAAATAGTGATTGAAATTAAAACTTTAAAGGGAGTTTTAACACAGGCTTTTCGAATCCTATACATGGCTCAGCATTTTTTTATGGGGGAAAAAGATTTCCAAGATGAAGGGCCCTGTTTTAGAATTAAGAGACTTATTTTTTAATGTTAGGCAATTTTGAAATCTTAGGCCTTTCTGCATGCATGACAGTGGAATAGGTAACTACAAATTCCATATCGCCAATAAAATATTGGGTTATATTAGCATTCACAGATTACTGCTAGTTAATGCTAGGATTTCATTTTTTAAAAATGGCACCTTCCATTTATCCCTCCATTTTCTGAAATACTTTGGGACACATTTTCATTTTAGAATATAGTTCTTAAGAATTTTCCACAAAATAAGTGAAGAAAACAGAGAATACTATAAGTAAAGAGTGGATGGGTGGGTGGGTTGGTTCATATGACTAAAGAGACTCTCTAGTCTGTGTGTTGGACTGTCATCCTGAATACATTATCTTTTCAGATAGTTTTTAGAGTATGAGGAAGAATTCAAGGACTGAAAAGTATACAGATATTTTATTCAGTTGGTTAATAACTTAGTGAACATTGAATGTCTATTGGCATTCATTTCTTATTATTTCAGAAAGTAATTATTCCAAATCATTTATCCAAATACTGATCTAGATGTTTAACCACAAATATTTTTAAATGGTTAATTTGTGAAAATAAACTATCCTGAAAGTCCAACAGAATGAAATAAGGAGGTAATTTTGTGAACAAAAATTCTAAGCCAACCTTAAAGGAACAAAACTACACCCAGCTGTCCTTACTCTGTTCTAGTTTGTCCTGCTGACATATCTTTTGTGTGATTTTGTTAAGGTTAATTTTTGTCAAGATGAATGTGTTGTCTTACATCTATATAAGAGAAATTTATGTAATCCACATTTGAATAAATATATCAAGATTACTGCTTGCTTAGGAACTTAGTCTTTGAATAAGTAGAAATAGAAATATGGAGATAGGAAGTAGAAATCAAGTCGATATTATTCTCACATAGATGAGTAAAGGTCTTTGTAAACAGCTTTACTTGTACTAACAGCCTTTATGATTTGTGTTTTTCAGGTTTTAGAAGGTAGTTTTGTTTTCTTTACTGTTTATGTAGGTAAGTCCATTAAGTCACACAATATCCAGATGGCTTAATAATGAAACAAACTTGCATTGTAACACATACATTGTTCAGAGAAAGACGCTCATTCCATAATACATAAATAACAAAGCAGATGTTGATTCAGAGTGCCAACAAAATTCTTTTCTTATTGGCACTGATTAAAAAGTTATTCTTAAAACTATTTGTATTGTGTGTCTGATGGGAGGATACACATGTGTCATGGCATAAAGTTATGTGAATTTTCATTTATTCCACATATTTGCCCGGCACATGAGTAAAATGTGACTCCTGCTTTCTAGCCTTTTTAAATACATCTAGAAAGGGAGGTTTATATAAATATATCCTGGGAACTTAGAAGAGATATGAAGTAGTAGGAGTGACATTGGGGCCTGCATTTCAGCATCATGATTCCTAACAGGACATGATGATTTGGGAATTCCAAATGTGGCCAAGGTTGAAGGAATGACAAAAGATAGTTTGAAAAGAGGTAAGGACTCAACGTTGGGAAGCTGTTCTTACCATGTGGGATATTCGCATTTCACCTTGTAGTTAGTGTGAAACCATCTATTAGATTTAAGCTAAAGAGCATTGAGTTTGCAGTGCTCTTAACTGCCTGCTTATTGGTTTTGTGTTTTGAAACAAGATCTCACTGTGTTTTTTTATATTGACCTTGAACTCATGACCCTCTTACTGAAGCCTCCTGAGCACAGAGATTACAAGCTTACACTACCATACCTAGTTTTATTGCCCTTTTCATCTCTGCATTGCAACTAGATATTTCTAAAGTTCAGAAGGAAGAGATGATATGGGCTTGAACTTCAAATTTTAAAGACCAAGTCTGTATGACCAAGTAGATATTTTTCAGGTAAGCAAGGGTACTTCTAGCTAGTTAGGAGATAACATATGAGAAGTTCTGGAGGCACAAGATTTAACTGTAAAAGTAGAGATTGGATGTCTGAAGTTAAGGCATGACCTGAACTACAAGTATAGCTGAATGTCCTTTGAGGTGGTGCTGAAGACTGAAATGATAATACAGGAACTGTCAGATGAGAAAACAAGTATGTTAAATACCAAATACAAATATCAGCACATAAAAGACAGGATACAAAGGGACAAAAAAGGTAACAAGAGTTAGGCTACAACTTTTTGAAAAAAATAGCCATACCATGCTGCAAAGAAAAGGATTAGCCAGTTGGCTTTGGGTTGCCATTTGATTGTTGACGGTATTTACGGAGCTATTTCAGTGAAATAGCAACGTGATTGCTGGGAAAGGTACTAATTTTGAGAGACATGGATTAGTTTTGGTCTTTCTGGGACCTCCAGATAAGAAATTAAGGTGCTACTCCTTGGTGACTAGCAGATCATCTATATTAAAACCATATGTAGGGCTGGTGGCAACCTGTGTTTGATCACCAGAACTCAACATGGTGGGAAGAGAACATTCCCTCAAGTTGATCACTGACCTATGTGTGTGTGTGTGTGCGCATATATCCATGCTACCTAAACATATGTTGTTTTGTTTTTTAAAAATTGAACAAGAAAATGAGAATTAACACTGTCATGACTTCAGTAGTTCTATCATAGACTTATGATCGAAGGAAATGCTATTTTCTTCCATTTAGCCCTGAATTAAGTACTGGTTTGACCTCCTCTTTACATATAAGTAAATTGAGGCAAATGGAGATCATGTAATTTGCACTAAGGGTTGTGGTTATTTAATGAGGAAGCCAAAATACCTCTTTGCAGTCCCATTCCAAATTATATTTCTTACTAGAGAACTAGGAATTGCTTAATCTATTGTGTTAATAGTAAGGACTTTACCCTGTTTGAATTTTTCTTTACCAAGATCAAGGTATCTTTAAACTATAATTAAGTTGGCCATATCTGATATAACCTAAGGCAGACTGCCTTCAGAGTAAAAGAGCACTGTTAATAATAATTAGGTTGGACAACTGGTATGAAATGGAACTGCCCTGGTCAAACCAAGGATGTATGGCCTATTTTTTTTTAAGTGATGAAACATTTTACTACCAACAGGCAGAAAAATTTAATTCTTAATAAACATAAGGACTGTTAAAAGATATTCAGCTGGGTAGTGATGGTACATGCGTTTAATCCCAGCACTTGAGAGGCTGAGGCAGGCTGATCTCTTGAGATTGAAACCATCCTGATACACTGTGTGTTCCAGGACAGCCATGGTTACACACACCCTGTCTCAAGAAAGGTATTCATAACTGTGTGTGAGACCAAAGATAAGTTTTAATGAGCTGGAGAGGTGGGTCATTGGTTAACAGCATATATTACTCTTGCAGAGGACTCAGGTTCAATTCCCAACACTCAGCGTCAAGCAGCTCACAGCTAGCTGCCTAAAACTCCATCCAGGTCCAGGAGATCTGATAACCCTCTTTAGGACTCCACAAGCATGTGTACTCACATATGATCCCATATATATATATTTCAAAAATAAAAATAGCATTTTAAAAGGTATATTTAATATAAAGCAATACTCCAAAATATACTTGCCTTCAAAAATGCACAAGTACAATATACTTATAATCTGTAATACTATTACATCAGAAGTTTACATCTAAAAAGACTAGTTCGGCCAAGATTTGAAAATACAAGTGCTATATATAAATTCCAAGTAGAGGTGTGTGTGTGCGCGTGTGTGTGTGTGTGTGTGTGTGTGTGTGTGTGTGTGTGTGTGCGCGTGCGCGCGCGCATGCACATGCACATTCAGGTCTAAAGTCACTTTCTGCCTTACTGCTTTGAGACGGGGTCTCCCATTGCCCTGAAAGTTGCTAATTTTTGCTGATTGGCCAGCAGGCTCTCGTAATTTGTCTCTGCCCCACAAAATGCTCTGGTTACAGACACATAGCTATTCCTGTCTATGTGAATGCAAAGGATTTAAATGGAGATTCTCATGCTTGTACTGCAAGTATTCATCCATTAGATTATCTCAACAGTCCCCCTGAATGTCTTTTCCCAATATACTAATAGTATGCATACAAATAATAAGAGAATTACATATATCTTTTTGTACATAGTAACTTTTTTAAAAAAAGTATAGCTAAGATCTCTGTCCCTACCATGGTACCAGTTTTACTTTAGTCCATGCTGTTCATTACAATTTTAAATTTGTTTATCATATGTATCTATTTTGTCTCCTTTAACCTTCCCCACCCCCAACTTGGGGTCACTACTGAGTGATTCATTTTCTCTATTGATACACCTGTAAATTTTTTTGCCATATGTCATAACTGAGTCGGATTGCATTCATAGTGCATGAATTAGAATTCCCCTAGTCTTAACTCCATTTCCACAAAAGGCCAGTCAGCTCCAAGAAAATTCCATGAATCTGAGGCCGTTGAAGAGCTCTGTGAACCTAGGAAGACCAGGAAACCTACCACCCTTTTAGGCTTTTCTGCCAACTCTATCCAGTGTCCTTTTGCTGCTGCTGCTGCTGCTGCTGCTTTTTCTACCTCTTCTTTCTCTTCTTTTTTTTTCTGTATTACTGTTTTACCCATACACTTTTCCTCCCAATTCAAATACTCTATGATAATATAGGCTAAATTTTTGTTTGGACCTTTTATTATCTTAATTTTTTTGTCTTAGATTAACCTACATAAAGCACAAATACTAACAGTACACCTTATGAGTTACTACAGAGTAAGCACACATGTAAGCTGCCAATCATGTAAAGAAATGGAATATTACCAATGCCCTAGATTCTAGAAGCTGCCTTGTCCATCCATACTCTTCACCAAAGGTGAACATCAGCCTATTCTCTAAAATAACTTAAATTCTTTTACCATTTTTTAACTTGGTGTATGTGATATAGCTATTCACTGTGAACTGAATGAAGTATTGTCTCCTGGAGAGGGGAAGGGCTCATAAAGATTTGGGATAACAAAGCTTAGAAGTTCTAGAAGTTCTAGAAGTTCTAGAAAGTTATAAGGCCATTTTATCTACATTAAAGAACAGTCAACAATTGCTCAAGAAGTGGAGCCTTTTCAGTGGAGCTGCCTCCAAGTTGGATATGTAGCCTTCTGAAGTTATTCCCATGCTGAGATAGGCTTTTAAGTGATGCAGCTGCCTTTTAGCCACTATACTCCCATAAGTAACCCCAATAAACTCTACCCAAGCTGTACTTTGGTCATTCATCAGTACCTCATCTGAGGTGAACAGGCATTTATCGTTGTCTCCTCAGGGAAAGTATACAGCAGTATACCACAGATACATATTAGTTTCTGGATTTCAAAGTTGCTTTCTCACATCTAGAGATAAGCACATTTAAATTTTTCATTATCACTGAATCATTTACAAGTCTATTAAATACTCATGGCATTTATGCATACCAATTGACTGTTCATACTGTGTATGTCAAATTTCCATGTGGCATCATTTAGCTTAGCTTACTTTTAACACAGTAATACGGAATAACTGATACTGTGTCACCTCAAGAAGCACATGATGTCAGATATCTCACTTCTTAAGTGTTTGTTGCTAATCAACTATTTAATACAGCACAGGGCTAGAGGAATACTTCTGTACAGTAGTGCTTGCTACATAAGTACAAGGACCTAAATTCAGATCCCTCATCACCTACATAAAAGCCCAACAGAATGGCATCTGTGCCTCCAGGGATCAGTAAACTCCAGGTTCAGTGTACCCTCTTTGAAAAAAATATGATGGAGAGCAATAAAGGAAGATGGTGGACATTGACCTTTGGTATCCACATACACACTTTGGCACCAGAAGTACACAGCATGAAGATAAATGACAAATTGGTCACTAGATGTTTCTAACATAATTTTAACTTTCTGAGTAGTATGTGTGTGTATGTGGGGGGAGGGGTGACTTGTCTTGAGACAAATATTCTATCAACATTTTACTTTAGATTTTAACCCATTGATCTTGACCTTCCTGCTTTGACCTTCCAGATACTTGGATTACAGGCATATATTATTATACCTTGCTATTATTTTCAATTCACACTTTTTCTTCACACACACATACACACACACACACACACACACACTTCCCTTTCAGGTATATGGTAAGTCTTTTTTCCTAATACTTTTTGGTTTATCTTATAAAAAACAGCAAAAGTTCCAAGATGTGGGTAAGACTTCAGGTTAGAGTTTTTGAGAAGAGCCAGGGAAACAAAAGAGAGGGGAAGACATTGGGAATCAAGAAAGAGGTGACAGGGCCTAAGATTAAAAAGCATAGAGAAACAGCTCAGAGAAAAACTAGGCAACAACCTTAAAGCTTCTCACATGGCCATAGCACAGGAGAAAGTCACAGCCACAAGATAAGCCCTGCACCCCTCATGAAAACAAGCTAGGTTGGCAGCCAAAGGATAAATAAACCCCAGTCCTAAAAGCATAAATAAACTGGGCAGATTTGGTGTCATATGACTCCTGTTTAGCTAGTCAGCATGGGAAAAGAAAGTCAGTCTGAGCCCATTGTGGCTCACACCTTTAATCCCAGCAGTAAGGAGTCAGAGGGTGGTGGATTGTTGGCGTTCTGGGCTATATTGGGTGATTGAAGAGAGACACTGCATGAAATTTAGGCTTCTCAAGCAGCAGGGGCATCGGTCTCTTGAGGAAGGAGCACCCACCCTTTTTGCAGAGCTTCTCCAACATTAATACAAAAGGAACCTTTAGCAAATCGACTTCGAATACCAAAACCTCTTATCTGATCTAGAGGTTGTCTTGAGAAAGAACTATCACCTTAAGCAATTCTCAGCCAAAGAGACTTCCTGTTTTGCCTGGAATTCTTTCCGACTAAGTTATGCAAGAGCTCTGAGAATTCTTCAAAAGAACAACCCAATAAAATCTCAGATAACAATCATTGACAAAAGGCATATGGTCTTTTTTCCTAATACTTTTTGGTTTATCTTATAATAAACAGCAAAAGTTCCAAGATGTGGGTAAGACTTCAGGTTAGAAGTTTTGAGGGCCTGGTGCCCTCACTCCCGAATTCATTTCAGATACAATGGTTATGCTAAGATTCTGCTACACTGGATCTCTGAGTTCAAGGCCAGCCTGGTCTATAGAGTGAGTCTCAGGCCAGCTAGGGTTACATAGATAAAGCTTCTCTCAAAAAAAGAAAAGAAGACGAAGACGAATGACTAAAAGAAGCAAGCCATTCTAGTGTTTCCTATATTTCAAAGTGCTATAGCCTGGCACCGTCTTGAGAGAAGACCTATTTGAGACTGAGCTACTCTGGGGACTTGAAAACAAGTAATAATCACAAGTCAGGGAGTCAGGGGGGCAATATACCAATTTCTGGACAGGTGAAGGATGCAAGAGGCAGTTGTAGAGAGGATGAGTATTGATGTAGCAGGGAACTCAGATTGGGAAAGCACACTGGGGGCTTTGCCTTCTGTAGTGAAAAGTCCTATTGCTTGTGGATTACTGTGGAGACAAAACTCTTTTAAGTGTGCTGCCTATGACTTCCACAGCCATAGAGCTGCATTCCCACTGTATTCCAATTGTTGTCATGTGGGTCTGTGATTTCTGACCCCGAGTCTGGCCAATTTCTCAATTTGCACTTACTGCTGAGTAGGATCTGAAAAGTGCAGAGGCTGGAAGACACGGTGCCCAGTTTTCTTGGACCTTGCTCTTGAATTCAGAATGCAGTGCTGTGTTTGCTTCCTCCAGTGTCCGATGCACTCAGCCACATGGTCAAACATTGTAGGAATTTCAAGTCTCAGTTTAAAGTTAAAATTGAAAGAATCTCAGGTTTCAGTTTAAACTCAAAAATTAACTTCCCCAGGACACATCCCAGGAGGATCACATTCCAAAGACACACATATTCCAGGGGAAGGGCCCAAGATAAGAGGTAGTCAGGAAGCTGGGTCCTTAACGGTAATAAACCTGGACAAACAGAAGCCACTTAGCTAATACTCATTGTCATAAAAATAATGTGCAAATCTGAGTCACTTGGAGACCAGACCTGGGAAAGGCTGTTGAGGTCAGCCTTTGTGGTTATTGTTTAAGACTGCCCTCGTGAACTCTGTATAAAACCTGCTCTCAGCTTTGGCTCGGGGTTCCTCTTGCCTGCATGTGAGGGAACCCCAGTGCACTGGTTATCATTAAACCTCTTGTTATTGCATTGAATCTTCTGTCTGTGAGTGTTTCTTCAGGAGCACATTCCTTAGTTTTGGGTCTTAGAGTCCAACAACATCAGATGTTTGCCACCCCTGGGTAGAGTTGGGGAATGCTGAACAATGTGGAAACTTGCCTCTCCTACAGGCTGCAAAACTTTCAAAGACAAAGTAGGTCCTAATGAAAGGACAACATAAACCCCATTTGTCTCCATTTAAGGACCAGGTCTGATTATGAAAGGTCTCCATAAAGCACCAGCTCCAGGATCAGACCATGAGTCTCAAGAACTAGTGTTTTGTTTTATATAAAAGAGAGATCCAGGATATGTTTTGTAGAGCCAGGTATGGTGAGGTGGAAGGGGATGCCTCTGCAGGCCCATGCTAGGGCATCCCTTCTGTTGGCATTTTTTTCTAGGCCACAGATACTTGGCCTAGATTGACTCACTATAAAAGGTTGGTGTGCCTGACTCACTATAAAAGGGGCTGTTTGCCCCCTCCTCACTCTGTTACTCTCTTACCCTTCTGTCCCTTCTCTCCCCACTCTCCTCCCCCCTCTCTCTCCATGTGCTCATGGCTGGCCTCTACTCCATTTCTCTCTCCCTCTCCTCCTCCCCTCCCCCTTCCTCTCCTCCTCCCTCTCTCTGCCTTTCTCACAACTCCTCTACCCAGGCCCTGAATAAACTATTCTATACTATACCATTAGTGTGGCTGGTCCCTCAGGGGGAAGGGATGCCTCAGCATGGGTGCACAGAGCCACCCTTCCCCCCCATATCAAACATTCCTTCTTCCTTATCTTTTCATATAACACAACATTGGTTCTGAGACTGAGATTTAGAAACTCGAAGGTTCACATCCCTTCTGCCACATGCAGAGCCATCACTCTGCTAGACCTATATCTACCCAAACGTTGGAGAACTGGTAAACTCCCAGGGCAAGAAAATAATCTTTTTACATCAAACCCAAAAGAAGATAACCACACAAACGATGTCTCCACTATTAGCAAAAATGACAGGAAGCAACAACACCCTCTCCTTAATATCCCTTAACATCAATGGACTCAATTCCCCAATAAAAAGGCATAGGCTAATGGAATGGATACACAAACAAGACCCAGCTTTTTGCTGCTTAAAGGAAACCCACCTCAGCAACAAAGACAGACACTACCTTAGTGTAAAAGGTTGGAAAACAATTTTTCAAGCAAATGGCTCTAAGAAACAAGCAGGAGTAGCCATTCTAATATTGAATAAAATCGACTTTCAAGTTAAAGCTATCAAAAAAGATAAGGAAGGACATTTCATACATGTCAAAGGAAAAATCAACCAACATGAACTCTCAATTCTGAATATCTATGCACCAAATACAAGAGCACCCACTTTCATAAAAGAAATGTTACTAAAGCTCAAAACACACATTGCACATCACACAATAATAGTGGGAGACTTCAACACCCCACTCTCAGCAATGGATAGATCATGGAAACAGGAACTAAATAGAGATACAGTGAAACTAACAGAAGTTATGAACCAAATGGACTTAACAGATATCTATAAAACATTTCACCCTAAAGCAAAAGAATATACCTTTTTCTCAGCACCTCATGGTACCTTCTCCAAAATAGACCATATAATTGGGCACAAGACAGGCCTCAACAGATATAAAAAAATTGAAATAATCTCCTGCATCCTATCAGATCGCCATGGTCTAAGGCTGGTCTTAAAAAATGACAAAGACAATGGAAACCCCACATTCACAAGGAAACTGAACAACACCCTATTCCTTGATAATCTGGTAAGGGAAGAAATAAAGAAAGAAATTAAAAACTTTTTAGAATTTAATGAAAATGATGACACATCATACCAAAACCTATGGGATACAATGAAAGCAGTGCTAAGAGGAAAATTCATAGCTCTAAGTGCCAACAAAAAGAAACTGGAGGGAGCATACACTAGCAGCTTGACGACACACCTGAAAGACCTAGAACAAAACGAAGCTAATACACCCAAGAGGAGTAGAAGGCAGGAAATAATCAAACTCAGGGCTGAAATCAACCAAATAGAAACAAAAAGAACTATCCAAAGAATCAATAAAACCAGGAGCTGGTTCCTTGAGAAAATCAACAAGATAGATAAATCCTTAGCTAGACTAATCAGAGGGCAGAGAGACAGTATCCAAATTAATAAAATCAGAACTGAAAAGGGTGACATAACAACAGAAACAGAGGAGATTAAAAAAATCATCAGATCCTAGTACAAAAGCCTATACTCAACAAAATTGGAAAATTTGGATGAAATGGACAATTTTCTAGACAAATACCAGTTACCAATGTTAAATCAGGACCAGATAAACCATCTAAACAGTCCCATAACCCCAAAAGAAATAGAAGCAGTCATTAAAAGTCTCCCTAAAAAGAAAAATCCGGGACCAGACGGTTTTAGTGCAGAATTCTATCAGACCTTCAAGGAAGACCTAATTCCAATTCTCTTCAAACTATTCCACAAAATAGAAACAGAAGGTACACTGCCCAATTCATTCTATGAAGCCACAATTACGCTCATACCTAAATCACACAAAGACCCAACAAAGAAAGAGAACTTCAGACCAATCTCCCTTATGAACATTGATGCAAAATTACTCAATAAAATTCTAGCTGTTAGGAGCCGCGTCCGCCATCGCAAGATGGCGCCGGTTTCCTGCTTCCTGGTTCTTCTTGCGAGCCTTGCTTGAATGTGCGCCTGCGCAAGGCGCGAAAACCAGTATGCTAATTTGGCGACATCATAAGAGCCAATGAGTGTAAGGCACGTCTCCTAAAGCTCTATATAAGCCATAAGCTTTTGAGACTTGGGGTCCCTCGCCTCACTACCATCTAAGAGAGCCGTAACACTACCATCTAAGAGAGCTGTAACACTAAAAGAGCTGTAACAATAAAACTGCTGTCAGAAGAATCCTGAAGCGTGGCGTTCTCCTTTTCTGCGAGGCAGCGCCCCGCATCTAGCGAACCGAATCCAAGAACACATCAAAACAATTATCCATCATGATCAAGTAGGCGTTATCCCAGGAATGCAGGGTTGGTTCAATATTTGGAAATCCATCAATGTAATCCACTATATAAACAAACTCAAAGAAAAAAACCACATGGTCATATCACTAGATGCTGAGAAAGCATTTGACAAAATTAAACACCGCTTCATGATAAAAGTCTTGGAAACATCAGGAATTCAAGGTCCATACCTAAACATAGTAAAAGCAATATACAGCAAACCAGTAGCCAGCATCAAACTAAATGGAGAGAAACTTGAAGCAATCCCACTAAATTCAGGGACTAGGCAAGGCTGCCCACTCTCCCCCTACTTATTTAATATAGTATTGGAAGTCCTAGCCAGAGCAATTAGGCAACACAAGGAGGTCAAAATGATACAAATTGGAAAGGAAGAAGTCAAAATCTCACTATTTGCAGATGATATGATAGTATACTTAAGTGACCCCAAAACTTCCACCAGAGAACTCCTAAACCTGATAAACAACTTTAGCAAAGTGGCTGGATATAAAATTAACTCAAACAAATCAGTAGCCTTCCTCTACTCAAAAGATAAACTGGCTGAGAAAGAAATTATGGAAATGACACCCTTCACAATAGTCACAGATAATACAAAATACCTGGGTGTGAACCTAACCAAGCAAGTAAAAGACCTGTATGACAAGAACTTCATGCCCCTGAAGAAAGAAATGGAAGCAGATCTCAGAAGATGGAAAGATCTCCCATTCTCATGGATTAGAAGGATTAATATAGTAAAAATGGCTATTTTACCAAAAGCCATCTACAGATTTAATGCAATCCCCATCAAAATTCCCACTCAATTCTTCACAGAGATAGAAAGAGCAATCTTAAAATTCATTTGGAATAACAAAAAACCCAGGATATCGAAAACTATTCTCAGCAATAAAAGAACTTCTTGGGGAATCACCATCCCTGACTTCAAGCTGTACTACAAAGCAATAGTGGTAAAAACAGTGTGGTATTGGAACAGAGACAAGTGGGAGGATCAGTGGAATAGAATAGAAGACCCAGAAATGAACCCCCATACCTATGGTCACCTGATCTTTGACAAAGGAGCTAAAACCATCGAGTGGAAAAAAGACAGCATTTTCAACAAATGGTGCTGGTCCAACTGGAGGTCAGCATGTAGAAGAATGCAAATCGATCCATCTCCTTGTACAAAGCTCAATTCCGAGTGGATCAAGGACCTCCACCTAAAACCAGCCACACTGAAACTAATAGAAGAGAAATTGGGGAAAAGCCTGGAACACATAGGCACAGGAAAAAAGTTCCTGAACAGAACACCAATGGCCTGTCCTCTAAGACCAAGTATTGACAAATGGGACCTCATAAAACTGCAAAGCTTTTGTAAAGCAAAGGACACAGTCAATAGGACAAAGCAGCAACCAACAGATTGGAAAAAGATCTTCACCAACCCTACACCTGATAAAGGGCTAATATCCAAGGTATACAAAGAACTGAAGAAATTAGACTCTAGACAATCAAAGAACCCTATTAAAAAATGGAGCACAGAGCTGAACAAAGAATTCTCAACTGAGGAAGCTCGAATGGTTGAGAAGCACCTAAAGAAGTGTTCAGCATCCCTAGTCATCAGGGAAATGCAAATGAAAACAACACTGAGATTCCACCTCACACCAGTCAGAATGGCTAAGATCAAAAACACAGATGACAGCAGATGTTGGTGAGGATGTGGAGAAAGAGGAACACTCCTCCACTGTTGGTGGGATTGTAAATTGGACAACCACTATGGAAAGCAGTCTGGTGGTATCTCAGAAAATTGAACCTTAGTGTTACCTGAGGACCCAGCTATACCACTCCTAGGCATATACCCAAAAAATGTTTCAACATACAACAGGGATACATGCTCCACCATGTTCATAGCAGCCTTATTTATAATAGCCATAAGTTGGAAAGAACCCAGTTGCCCTTCAACAGAAGAATGGATGCAGAAAATGAGGTACATTTATACAACGGAGTACTACTCAGCTATTAAAAACAATGAGTTCATGAAATTCTTAGGCAAATGGATGGAGCTGGAAAATATCATCTTGAGTGTGGTGACCCAATCTCAAAAGAACATACATGGTATACACTCACTGATAAGTGGATATTAGCCCAAAAGCTCACAATTTCTAAGAAACTACGTATAGACCACATAAAACTCACATAGAAGAAGGAAGACCAAAGTGTGGATGCTTTGGTCCTTTCTAGAAGGAGTATCAAAAGTTCAACCAGAGCTCCTAAAGTCTAAACCACCAACCAGAGACCACAAAGGGAGGGACTCATGCACCTGTATAGGCAATTGAGGGTGACCTTGTTAGACTTCAGTGAAAGTGGAGGGCCATGGTCCCCAAAAGTTTGGATCCCCTACTGTGTGGGAATTCGAGAGCAGGGAGATGGGACTGGGAAGATGTTTGGAGCACACCCTCACAAAAATTAGGAGGAGGGGGTATGGGAAAAGGGGCTTTAGGGGAGAATGGGAGAGGAGATAACATTGAAAGGTAAATGCGTATAATATCAAATAAAAAAACACACACACAGATAAAGGGTCTAAAAAAAGAGAGAGAGAGAGAGAGGGAGAGAGTTTACTTATTTTAAATTATTTTCAAAAGTTTCTAGGAGTTGCTAATTGGCTAAGATCCTATTTTAAGCTCTCCACAAAAGAATTTAAATCTCTGTTCAATATTCTCAAGAGAGATGTAAATCCTAATTTTCTTCAACAATTAATTGACAAAAGAGAAGTAATCTCACAAAAAGTAGAAGAAGCTATTACTAATCGATATATTATATAGTCTGATTAGTTGTCAGCTGTGCTATAACAGTCCTTTGACAAAAGATTATTAACATAGATTTATATATTCTTCAATAGGGTCTTCATGACTCTCTGAGTGTGGAAGGAGCGACTGTTGGCGCTTCTGCCCTGATTTTACAAGAACTCTGAAAAATTGGCTTTAAAAACAAAAGAGGGGGAATAGCACCCCCTCAGAAGGAGTCCCCCTGAAATACTCTCCATCATACCTTATTCACTTTTATTTCTCTAAAGCTGAAAGCTCATGGCAAATCTGCTGCTGATTGCCTCTGGCACCACCGAGATCAACAAAACTTTGCCACAGATATGGGGAAGGACCCTCTTACCCTTAAAGGGAATGGCCCAGACCCAGTTCCCTTATGGGGCCGAGGATTGATATGCCTGTCTGATACCACAGAAGGCACAGCTAACTGGCTACCAAAAAGATTAATAAAAAAAAATAGATATCCCCACAAAGCCAGGCAAAACCATAAATACGATGAATAACAATTTACATCCAGGGAAGAGAAATCTCCCTGAGAATTCCCTTCTTTTTCCTTTCAAGGTAAAAATCAATCACCCGTGATGTCTGCTGTTGGAAGTTCTAATCCAGATGCTGGCCTCTGAACTTATACTACTCAGACATTTGAAGGGCCACTGACAAGAACATCAAACAGCTAGAGATTGACATCACTAATCTGAAGAAATCCCTCGTTTCACTGTCTGAAGAGACCTCCTAAAATCGCAAAGATCCTTATTGGACTTGATTTACTCTATTACAATAGAAGAGGCTGTGTACAGCTCTTGACTGTGTATAGCTCTTAAATAAGAAGGTTGCCTTTACATAGACAAGACAAGAAGGGTTAAAGAAACAGATAGTGAAGGCCCTAAGAAAAATCAGAGAGAGAAAGAGACAGATGAAGGCTGGTACAAGAATTGGTTTTCAGCCTCTCCAAGGTTGTCAACCCTATTTCCTCCCATCTTGGGACCATTATTTGGGTTCTTTTTGCTTTTTTCTGCTGGTCCCTGGCTCTCAAATAGGTGGACTAACTCTGTGAAACAACAGATAAATTGGTAGCAAAACCTATTCAGATATATTATTGCGGGGCGCCGCCTCGCCGAAAAGGAGAACGCCACGCTTCAGGATTCTTCTGGCATTTTTATTACAGCTCTTTTAGTGTTACAGCTCTCTTAGATGGTAGTGAGACGAGGGACCCCAAGCCCCAAAAGCTAGTGGCTTATATAGCGCTTTAGGAGATGTGCCGCACACTCATTGGCTCTTATGATGTCGCCAAATTAGCATACTGATTTTCGCGCCTTGCGCAGGCGCACATTCAAGCAAAGCTCGCAAGAAGAACCAGGAAGCAGGAAACCGGCGCCATGTTCCGATGGCGGACGCGGCTCCTAACATATTATCATAAGTTAGCTGTGGAGGACCACGAGACTCAAGATGAGGTTGTTACTTTATGCAGTGTGTTTCCAAAACCCATCTCCACCCAACCTAAAAGGAGGGACTTCTGCTCCTAAACCAAGCAGAAAGGGGCCACCCAGAACCCCCTCTGTCAGGCGATCTGAATTCTTGCTTAGGCTGCAAGGCTAAGCACTGCAAGGGAATATAAATAAAAGATAAAAATATCTATCTGGGTTCCCTGAGGGACAAGCCTGACTGCATAGGGGTTGATGTCAAAAGTATCCCCTCTCCAGGAAAAAGACATCGGGATGGGTATGGCCTTCATGCCTCACTGGACAACGACAGGGGGACTGGAGCCATTACAAGGTCCCCTTCGAATACTGGAGGTCAGGCCTCTATCCCCACCTTCGCAAGTTTAGAATTGCCACAGCCCGTCTATACTTAGAGAAGGGAGGAGATGACAGGGGCAGCCCTGCTTACCTACTGAAGGCCTAAAATCAGCCATAGGCCTAAAATCAGCAATAGGCCTGTCATACATGTATACTAACACCAAGTCTTGGGTCTCAGTGGAAAAACATTGAAACAGATGGCTATAAGCTAATGTCAACAGGCAGCTTTTGGTGGAAGTTTACAAGCCTGAGTAGTCATAGACCTTGTAAATAGGTAGCCTGGGCAGATAATACCAACTTAGATAAGGACAAGCAAGTCATAGGCAGAGTCATAGTGACTTGTCCCCTGAACCTTCACCCAGCTGATACCCGGTTCTGGTGATATCTGTATTCCTCCTGATCACCCACACTCCAGTGTCATTCCCTTCCCCACATCCTGCCTTTCTGTGTTTATAACCCCTGTGTGAATGAATTATGATTTGAGAAAAAATAAATTAAAAAAAAAAAAAAGACTACAAGCTACCAACTAGAACCTGCCACCGGTCCTGTCTTAACAACTGTCCTTAGTCTGGTTACAGGAAGACACAGTCCTTTCCACTCACTCCTGGATCTTTATTTACCATAATTACTCAGCTCTTAATGGAATTTTAGAAGTTGCCTTTGTTTGGCAAGTATGAAATGTCAGGTTCAGTCTACTGGCAATAAACAGGAAATATTCACCACCAAAAAAAAAAAAAAAAAGAAAGAAAAAAAAAGAAAGTGAGAGAAATTAGAGATGAAAGAAGGATATTACAATATGTAACATTGAAATTAAAGTTATTAGACAATATTCTGAATACATATCTCCTCATAAATAAGAAAAATGTCTAAAGAATTGAACAAATTTCTAGACACGTATGACTTACCAAAATTGAATCAAGGGCTATAAATAACGTAAACCCATTCTAGGAAGCCAGTATTATTCTGATACCAAACCAGATTAAAATACAACAACAAAAAGAAAATTTTAGGTCAATTTACTTGTGTAAAAATCTTTTTAAAAACACATACTAACGGCCAGTGAGCTGGTGAATCATCAGATAAAGATGCCTGCCAACAACCCAGTTCAATCCCTGGGACCCACATGGTAGGAGAGAATTAGCTGTTGCAAGTTGTCTTCTTATCTCCATATACACACTGTAACACTGAAAGGATGTAAAAATTCATAGAGAAGTTTAAGACCCTCCATCTGAATTAAGGTTAGCAAGTTCACAGGCCTAGGTTCCAAGAACTAGCTGGTCACCCAAAGAAAGAACTAGCCAGGGGGCAAGTCAGCTAGGTCTTTCTGACAAAGAATAGTAGAACTAGTAATACAGATTGGCTAAGTCACTCCAGGAAGAAGCTGGCCATAAGAAAATGGTCAGGTTAAGGTCACATTCTTGAATAAAATGTGTACAGGATGTTTCCCACTCCCCACCCTGGTTTATGACCAGCCAAATAATGAGTTAAAAATTTTCTACTATTTTTATGATGTGGGTTGGGATTTTCCACTGTTCCCTCTTGGTTTCCCCCTTCACCCCCCTGGTTTGTGGTTTTCTCCTTTAAATACCCCTTGCTCCTGAGCCTAGGGGTTGACGCTCCTCTTGTGAGTCTCCACCTCAGCCGGTTGATATCCCAAAATAAAGCCTTTTGCAGTTTGCAGCAAGTTCGGTCTCTTGCGTGATTCTGGGTGGATGTAATCTCCTGTGGCTTGAGTGGGGATCTCCCCTATCCGGGGACCTTTCAACACATGTGCATAAATGAATAAAATAAATGAATGAAATATAATTTTTAAAACTGGAAAAAATGCATCCTGGGGCTAGAAAGATGGCTCATTGGTTAAGAGCACATTTTCTTGCAAAGGACCCTAGGTTCAATTCCCAGATCTTACACAGCAGTTTATCATTGTCTGTAACTCCAGTTCCAGAAGATCTGATGGCCTCTTTTGATCTCCATGGACACTAGACATGCACATAGTTCACAGATATACATGCAAATAAAACACAAACACATAAAAAATAAAATTTAAAAGCATACTGAATTCAACAACACATTTAAAAAATAATCCTGTCATGATAAAATTGTATTTATTCTAAGAATGCAAGGTTAGTGCAATAAGTAAAGAAAAAAAAGATAAATGTAAAAAAGCATATCAAGGACCAACAGAAAAACAGAATCAAGGACCAAAAAAATCAATATTGTTTCAATAGTTGCATAAAAGGTCTTTGAAAAGGGCCATCCTTTCATGAGTCATATGCTGAATAAATTATAAAGAGGAGGAACATACTTCAACATAATAAAGCCTGTGTATGACAGGTCTTGAGGCAACACTATACTGAATGAGGAAAAGCAAAGGTATTTCTTTTAAAACTAGGACCAATCCTGACACTTGTGAAGAAGAACAGGTTGATTTCTATGAGTTCAAGGCCAGTCTGGTCTACATAGAGAGTTCCAGACCAGTCAGAGTGAGGTAATAGAAAGACTGTCTCAAAAATAAAACAAACGAACAAACAAAAAATCGGGAACAAGTTAAGTTTTTTTTTTTGTTTTAATTCCAACAGTCATGTTCAATGTAATGCTTGAAATTCTAGCCACAGCAATAAAACAATAGAAATAATAAAAGGGATACAAGTAAGAAATTGTTATTATTTGCAAATGATATGATTCTATAAAAAGAGACCTTAAAGACTACCCTAGAAGATGCTTAGACCCAACAAAAGCTTTAAACAATTACCAATAACTCCTCAGGGGTTGAGTGTTGACTGGCTTAATCTTTTGTAAATCCTGTGCAGACAGCCACAGCTGCTGAGATTCAGGAATGTAGCAATTCTGTTTATCCAGAAGAAGAGTTTCTCTTTGGTTGTCCTGGACCTCCCTGCTCTTTCAATCTTTCTGCCCTTTCTTCTAGGATGCTTGCCAAAGCTAGTTGATAGGAGTGATGTAAGATATTCTTTCTTGGCTAAGCACTCCTCTAACACTTATTCTCTGTACTTTTAGCTTAGTTTCTGTGTTGACCACCATCCACTATACAAAGAATCTTCTCCAGTGACGACTGAAAGCTGCTCTAATCTATTGGTATAGATCTGAATCTAGAGAGCTATTTAATGCTATTCTGATTTAGTAGAATATTAGTAGTAGATTCCCTTACTGGGACCTGTGACCTCGGCAACCATGGGTTCTTGACAAGATTTACAATGCATTTCTTCCTGGGGAATAGACCTTAAACCAACGAGAAAGCAACTGGATCTTGTTTTAATTTCTTTTTTTCTTTTCTTTCTTTCTTTTTCTTTTTTTTTCTTTTTTTCTTTTTTGGTTTTTCGAGACAGGGTTTCTCTGTGTAGCCCTGGGTATCCTGGAACTCACTAGGTAGACCAGGCTGGCCTCGAATTCAGAAATCCGCCTGCCTCTGACTCCCAAGTGCTGGGATTAAAGGCATGCGCCACCACCGCCTGGCTTGTTTTAATTTCTATAAATATTCTTAGGTTGGTTTGAGAATGGAGTTGAATCACTGCAAGCATTTTGAATCTTCCAGGTCTTATTTTGAAACTTTTAAGTAAGATTAGAACAGTGTTCTACCTAGTTCTAATTTTATGCCACTACTGCAACAGAACCAGATTAATCTATACCATGTTCTTTTGATGTATAGCTGAGTTTGGAAGACACCTGCTGAATTTCCAGGACTTTGTGTTCTCCAACCAATTAGGTCAGGAACACATGAATAGTGAGAAAAATAGAGACACTTTATCAAGGAAGAAAAAAGATACTCAGGGTGGAAATGAGATAGGATGAACAAAAGAGAGATACTCCAAATTCCCATGCCACGTGGGTTTTTATAGGTGACCTTTTATAGGTTATTTTCATAGCACCCATGTCCTTCCATATTTGTGTCATGATACTTTGTTTCTTGTCTGTTACCTGTACCTCAGATTGGGAAGGATTTCTGGTCCTTTTCTGCCAACTGGCTTCTTTCGTTTGTTAGTCCTGATGCCTTCATTTCCACATCATCCTTTTCCTGCTATGAATTCCTGCTCCTCACTAGCATGGTCCTAGAAATCTTTCCAGGCAGCTGAAGGGTTTTTTTGATTAGTCTTTTATAGCTTCTTCTATGTTGATAAGAGGTATAATTTCTGCCTAAGAAGGGTCATAAGTCTTTCTTCCTATTTTCACCTATTGATTAGAAGAGGAGACTCCAGATTTCCTATAGTTTTGGATGCAATACTTGTCTCATAAGCATCTTAATTTGAAACTTTCACATATCCCAGAAAACAAAAATTCAAGATAAAGAAAAAAATGAAAGGTTTAAGCAATAGAATTATATCAACCAGTAACCCCAGAAAATCCAAGAGCCGGGAAAGCCACAGCGTGCTTATTCCAGGAGAGTCATCTTTAAAAAGCATGTTTCAAGGGTATGATTCCTCAGATTGTTAACAACAAAACAAAACAAAACAAAAACATACTAATGACTATGTATGTCGGAAAATACAAGAGGACAACTTTAAGGAGGAATCCAATGGTAGGATAGATTAAAAGAAAGGTCCTATGAGGCTGTAGCCACTGAATACCAGTACTACCAAAGAAAAGCAATTAGAACTAAACCATGAAGGAAAGTTACAACTACTGATATATTTAGAAATGGAACTTATCTTTCTATTCTAGCTGATGTGGCTGTGATTGTTCTACTTGGCATGTCAATTGCCCATACTCAGGGTTTAATCCACAGGCTTGTAAAATCGTTGTTTGTCCTTTATAAAGTCTAGTCTGGTTCTTTCTGTTCTGTGTTATTACCAGGCAGTTTTTTTGGGCTATAGTTCCTGCAGGGGAACCAAAAAACAAAAACAAAAGCAAAAACAGGTTTTTTTTTTAAGATTTATTTATTTCTTTAATTCATGTGAGTGTTCTATCACAATAGGGCATTAGATTGCGTTTATAGATGGTTGTGAGTCATTGGTTGTGAGATGGTTGCTGGGAGTTAAACTCAGGATCTATGGAAGAGCAGCCACTGCTCTTAACCTCTGAGCCATCTCTCCAGCCCTGCAAAAACAGTTTTTAAAGATTAATTACTGTTTTTAAATGTGTGCATGTACGTGTGTGTGTGTGTGTGTCTGTGTGTGTGTGTCTGTGTGTGTGTGTCTGTGTATCTATGTGCTTGTGAGTGCAAGTAACTGCAAAGGATAAAGGTGTCAGATCTTCTGGAGGACAGATAGTTGTGAGCCACCCAATTCAGATACTGGGGAACCAAACTTAGGTCCTCTAAAAGAGCAATGCCCCCCCCCCTTTTTTAACCTTTAAGGTCAGTTGAGGCTCCTTATGGGTAACTTTTTGCTGGGTGCCTCTGCTTGGCCTTAGGGGAAGGGCACACAGATCAAAAGATTGATGATCTCCAGCCAGCCTTTTCACTCTTTAACTATGATAGGTGCTGGAGTTGATGACTTCTAAAAATCTAAACTTTTTTTTTCTTAATCTGTGACTAAAAGCTGCTGGCTTCTTTTCTTTATAACTCTCTGTGCTACATTTTACTACTTAACACTTTCTTATTGTTCTGTATTTCATTAAGTGCTGGGTGTTAGTAACCTGTTAAACTCCACCTCCACAGTTACTTGGAAGTGGCCAGGTACGCTGCTCCTCTCCACAGTTACTTGGCAACAAGCAGGTAGCCCTGCCCACAATAAAAGGGGCTGCCTGCCCCCTCCTCACTCTCTTGGCCCCTCGACCCCGACCCCGTGCCTGCAGGTTGCCATCTCCCCTACCCCCTTGCCTTCCCCCTCTCTCCACGTGGTAATGGCCGGCCTCTACCCTCTCTACCCTTCTCTTTCTCCTCTCGCTCTCCCACTCTCTTAATAAACCTCCCCTTGTGGAACTGTCTAGTCTGCTGTGATCTGTTACAAGCTGCACGCCGTGAAATCCTTTTACTGGGGACTTAACTCTTTCATATTGTTCTTTGCTAAAAACTTAACTCTTTATTACTGTTCTATGTTTCATTAAATGCTGAAGAAACTTAACTCTTTATCTCTCTATTATGTACTTTATAAATATCTGTGCTTGGTTAGCGCTAGAAAACTCAACTCTTGCCTACTTTATAATTCTCTGCTTGTTAAGACCTAGAAAACTCAACTCTTACTTACTTTATAATTCTCTGTGCTTGATAATTCTGTCTTAACCTAAATTACTCTGAGCCCAGAAGCTGCAGATATCTAGTGAATTAACACTTGTTGCTTGACAGGAGGGGATTAAATAAAGGATTAATTGCTAGGGATTCTCTCTTGCCCAGAAGTTTGGCCTCTCCCTGGCCAGGCAGGAGGGAGATTTAAAGCAATTAGCTTTTATGGAATCAGGAGAAGAGAGTCACTCACAAATGGAAAAACTTTTACAAATGCAAATATGCATAAACACCTATGTTTATACACATATTCATACATACACATTCATGATCACATACTTATTTGTCAGCCCAGCAATCTGTCTCATCAACTTACATACTTACATAAACACACACTCATATATTTATATATGGTATAGATATATTTTGTGGGTGGGGCTAAAGCCCAAGTGCCAGCACAGAAAGAACTCACTCGTTCTGGATGAAAAATAAGATTCAACCTTTATTGCACAGAAAAAGTTAAAAAGTCTACCCTTTTTATTTCTGTTAGTAAAAAAAAGCCCTGCCCTTGTCAATAAGAAGAAACTTGCTTCATGTGACTTGTCAGTTGTATCTTGGATATTTCAAGCTTCTGGGCTAATATCCAATTATCAGTGAGTGAATACCATGTATGTTCATTTGTGATTGGGTTACCTCATTCAGGATGATATTTTCTAGTTCCATCCATTTGCCTAGGAATTTCTCCAATTCATTGTTTTTAATAGCTGAGTAATATTCCATTGTGTAAATGTACCACATTTTCTGTATCCATTCCTTTGTTGAAGGACATCTGAGTTCTTTCCAGCTTCTGGCTATTATAAATAATGCTGCTATGAACATAGTGGAGCATGTGTCCTTGTTATGTGTTGGAGCATCTTCTGGGTATTTGCCCAGGAGTGGTATAGCTGGGTCCATTTTTCTGAGGAACTGCCAGACTGCTTTCCAGAGTGGTTGTACCAGCTTGCAATCCCACCAGCAATGGAGGAGTGTTCCTCTTTCTCCACATCCTCGCCAGCGTCTGCTATCACCTGAGTTGTTTTTTTTTTTTTAATAAATAATTTATTTATTTTTGAACATGAAATGCTTTTTTATAGCATGTTTCACAAGGGGAGGGGGTAAGAGGGGCCAGATGGTGGAAAAGTACAAAATCTTCTTGGCCTGTGCCTTGAAACATGTCATGGTCTATACGGTACACTGCCTTGAATTATGATCTACCTGCTGTTCTTCAGAAGATATGGTACACTGCTTGAGTTATGGTCTCCCTGCTATTCTTAAGATGATATGGTACACTGCTTTGAGTCTATCTGCAGTTGCTAAGCAGGATCTTGCAGTTGCCAAGCTTCAGAGGACATTGTGCAATCACCTGAGTTTTTGATCTTAGCTATTCTGACTGGTGTGAGGTGGAATCTCAGGGTTGTTTTAATTTGCATTTCCCTGATGACTAAGAACCAAAGTGTGGGTGCTTCGGTGCTTCTTAGAAGGAGTAACAAAATACTCATGGGAGCAAATAAGGAGACAAACAGTGGGACAGAAACTGAAGGAAGGGCCATCTGGAGACTGCTTCACCTGGGTATCCATCCCTTTTGCAGTCACCAAAGATAGATGCTGATGTGGATGCCAGGAAGTGCATGCTGACAGGAGGCTGATATAGCTGTCTCCTTAGAGGTCTGCCAGAGTCTAAAATATACAGAGGCAGATGCTCACAGCTAACCATTGAACTGATCATGGGATTCCCAATGGAGGAGTTAGAGTGAAGACTGAAGGAGCTGAAAGGGTTTGTGGCCCCATGAGGAGAGCAACAATACCAACCAACCAGAGCTCCCAGGGTCTAAACCACCAGCCTGGGAGCACTTAGGGAAGGGCCCATGGCCCCAGATGTATACATAGGGGAGAATGACATTGTCAGGCATAGGTGGGTGAGGAAGTCCTTGGTCCAGTGAAGGCTGGACACCCCAGTGTGGGGGAAATTGTGGGTGGGGAGGTGGGAGTGGGAGGTTGGGTGGGGACACATCCTCATAGAAGCAGGAGGGGGGTGGGATAGGGGGTTCCTGGTGGGGGGGATGTGGAAAGCAGATTACATCTGAAATGTAAATAAAATATCCAATAAAAAAAATTTAAAAAAAGAAGAAGAAGAAACTTGCTCTTAAGAAAGAATCTGTCTCAGGATTTGTTGAAGGACATCAGCTGCAGAGTTTGTGATTTGGGTGAAGATTGAAGCATGGCTGGTCCAGAAAGTGTTGGCCAATTCCAGTTCACTGGCATTAAAAAATATTTCAACTCTTATACTCTCACAGGTAGAATGAATTGTGTCCTGGCCACATATGAAGGCATTGCTTTGTTAGTCTTATACTTCAAGTTAAGGCCTAAAAATCTCCAGCTGTGAGAGCAACATACATGAATTTTGAAATGTCTGACATCATCTGTTAAGTCCCGTGCCTGAAGAAGTTGTGAACTCATCATGTAATACTTAATTTGTACAATTATGAACCTGGAAAAAAAAAAGAAAAAAAAACTGTTAAGAAGCCTGCCTGCTCTCTCTGTTCCCTCTGCTCGCTCTGCAGCTCCTTTTTGGTCTCCATCTCTTTTATGCTCTGTTCTGCTATTTTCTGCTATCTGTTCAGCTTCTATTTTGCTTCTACTCTGCTTATTCTCTATTCTCCTACATCCTTAATTCTGTTCTCTTCTTCTATGTTTCTCCCCATCTGCTCAACTCCTCATCTCTCTAATGCTTCTATTCTCCTTCTGCCTCTTTAATGTCATCATTCCTAGGTTATTTTTGTACCTTTTTAGGAAACTAGATTACATGATATTCTAAAAGTTCACAACAAGTTCAAACATAAATTCGAACCACAAATTGAACAAGAAGTTACAACAGAGATGTTTGCATGTGTTTCCATTAAGACTAGTTATCTAACTAGACATTGATTATCTATCACTAGCTCCACAGTTTCATTGAGAGTCTAAAACTATAATTCTTATGTTTAAGCTAACATACTATGTCATAAGGTAGACTAGTATTAAAGTTTTATATAGATAAACCCAGTCAATATTTTGTCTTCTGTCTTTGTATCTACAATAAATTGTTTGTTCCTTTTATGACCATTAGTTAATGGTTTTATGGCCTAAAAGATTATATTCCTAAATTGTAAATCTGTATGCCTGCTTTCCATCTAGTGCAATTAGCTCATGACATTTAAAGACTGGCAAAGTTCTAATTGTAGATTTCATATCACAGAGGGCCTTAATTGCAGCCCTTATTATAAAGGGTCAATAATTATTAGTATAAACTTAGGAATTATTATAGAATCATCATTAGTAATTTAAAAATCCTTTATTTGTATATATCATATCACCTTCATTGATCTGCAGAAAATCTGCCTAATATGGTGGGCTAATGCCCAGGGATTGTTAAATTAATAATGACAGGAAAGGCATATACATAGCAAGAATCAATCCTGAGATTAATCTCTTAGGTCCTTGCCTCCACAGATCATCCATCACAATCTATGAAAAATGGAGGAAAATCACCTGCTAGGCTTGACCTTTTCTAGATGGCTCCTAACAATTTTTAGGGATTTAGGCAAATTCTTAAGACTCCTTTAATTTCCCTCTACCAGTTGTGCCATCTACTGGGGTAAACCAGGATCTTACTAAACATGTAGCTTCCTTTGGAAGCATTGAGAAAATTTCCCTCTGTGATGATCTTTCTCTTTGTAGAATGCACGCTGGTAAGAGTCCAACCTCTGGGATCTCCATGCTTTCACTAATCAAGAGGATAAGTGACTTACCAGAGCTATGGGATGCTTTTACAGGTGTCCCATCATCACGTGAAACCTAGCAGACCTGGAAGAAAAGGCCAAAATAGTAGATTCCTTTTAGCCTCCATGTACAGCTATTGAACATCTAGAAGTTCAGTTCCATCAGTACTGAAGAACAAAATGTGGCTTAAATTTTACCTGCTGTATAACAGATAAATCTTGACAAAGATAGATATTTTTTCTACTTAGAGGCCTGATAAACTCAGGAGAAACTACAAGCATTTATTTGACAAAACATAACAGATCTGTTCTTTAAACAAGTTTTTACAAATCCACACTATTTTTAAGTTGTAACTTTCATAAATCTTCTTGTGACATACTTAAAAATTTTGTTTTTTCCATAATCATACTTTACTTCCATTTTGGAATAATCCTTTATCTTTAGCATAAAAGAATCTTCATAAAAATCCTTTCTCATCTAAAAGTATTTGATTTTCTTATCTTTTCTTTTACCAAAAATATATTTTATATTTAAATTTTACATAATTTTAAATTTAAATTTTAAAAAATTTTTTGAGAATTTCATACATGTGTCTTCTATGCTCTCATTAAATTTTATAATCTTCTTTTATATTATCATATATATATACATATAGGTACATATGTATAAATGTACACACATATACACAAAACCTACTGAATCCTTTTAGTGTTAGTTATACTTACATGTGTTTAGGGCCTACCACTCGGTATCAGACTATCTATAATGAAGCTTGTTCCTAGAGAAAACTGAGTCTCCTCAGTTTTAATGAGAATTTAATGAGAATGTTCCCCCATAGGATATTTGAACACTTGATACTTAATTGGAGATACTTTTAGGGGAGGTTTAAAAGGTGTGGCATTGTTGGAGAAAATATGTCACCAAGAGCAGGCTTTGAGATTAAAAGCCTTGCACCATTTCTAGTTCACTCTCTCTGTTTCAAGAATGCTATCCAAGGTATTAGCTCCCAGCTTTTGCTCCTGGCACCATGCTTGCTTCCATGCTGTTGTCCCTTGCCATTATAGATAACTCTCTGAAACCAAATATAAGCCAAAATAAAAAAGTATAAGCCAAATAAACTCTTTCTTCTATAAGTTACTTTGGGCATTGTGTTTTATCACAGCAACAGAAAAATAACTAATATAACAAAGGCAGCCATTGATTGCCTTATAGTTCTTCATATAGCATCAGGACCTTGTGAAATTTCTCCAACCACATTGGTATGTGGACTGTTGTTGTCATTATGCAAGTCTTTTTAGGCAACTGTATTATTGAGTTAACATAAGCACATTTTTCCTGTCATGTAGCCAGAAGATTCTAGCTAACAGTAAACATACTGGTCCTCTGGTTCTTACAATCTTTCTGCCTCCTCTTCTGTGATTTTCTCTGTTCCTTTAGTGTAGGAGTTGCATTTTAGTTGTATCAATTGGAGCTGATTACCTCATGGTCATTTATTCTTTGAATTTTCACCAGTTATAGGTCTCTGTAATAGTCTCCATCTGTTACAAAAAGAAGGTTCATTGATGAAGATGACAGCAATACTTACTTGTGGGTATAACAATAAGCATTTAGAATTCAGTTAGAAATTATATTAGACTTCCGGTTTGGGACCGAGCCTAGAGCAGGTCGCAGGCAGCAGCT
>NW_021604706.1:445672-490014 GCF_004785775.1 Grammomys surdaster
CTGAACAAAGAATTCTCAACTGAGGAAGCTCGAATGGTTGAGAAGCACCTAAAGAAGTGTTCAGCATCCCTAGTCATCAGGGAAATGCAAATGAAAACAACACTGAGATTCCACCTCACACCAGTCAGAATGGCTAAGATCAAAAACACAGGTGACAGTACATGTTGGTGAGGATGTAGAGAAAGAGGAACACTCCTCCACTGTTGGTGGGATTGTAAACTGGTACAACCACTATGGAAGGCAGTCTGGCGGTATCTCAGAAAATTGAACATAGCGTTACCTAGGGACCCAGCTATACCACTCCTGGGCATATACCCAAAAGAAGTTTCAACATACAACAGGGACACATGCTCCACCATGTTCATAGCAGCCTTATTTATAATAGCCAGAAGTTGGAAAGAACTCAGATGCCCTTCAACAGAAGAATGGATGCAGAAAATGTGGTACATTTATACAATGGAGTACTACTCAGCTATTAAAAACAATCAGTTCACAAAATTCCTAGGCAAATGGATGGAGCTGGAAAATATCATCTTGAGTGAGATGACCCAATCTCAAAGGAACATACATGGTATGCACTCACTGATAAGTGGATATTAGCCCAAAAGCTCACAATTTCTAAGAATCTTCATATAGACCACATAAAACTCACATAGAAGAAGGAAGACCAAAGTATGAATGCGTTGGTCCTTTTTAGAAGGAGCATCAAAAGTTTCAACCAGAACTCCCAAAGTCTAAACCACCAACCAGAGAGCACAAAGGGAGGGACTCAAGCACCTGTATAGGGAATTGAGGGTGACCTTGTTAGACTCCAGTGAAAGTGGAGGGCCAAGGTCCCCAAAAGTTTGGATCCCCTACTGTGTTGGAATTCGAGAGCAGGGAGATGGGACTGGGAGGATGTTTGGAGCACACCATCACAAAAATTAGGAGGAAGGGGTAGGGGATAAGGGATTTGGGGGGAGAATGAGAAAGGAGACAACATTGAAAGGTAAATACGTATAATACCCAATAAAAACCCCACACAGATAAAGGATTTAAAAAAAAGGGAGTCTATTTATTTTAAATTAATTTCAAAAGTTTCTAGGAGATGCAAATTGGCTAAGATACTATTTTAAGCTCTCCACAAAAGAATTTAAATCTCTGTTCAATATTCTCAAGAGAGAGGTAAACCCTAACTTCCTCAACAGTTAATTGACAAAAGAGAGGTAATCTCACAAAAAGTAGAAAAAGCTATTTCTAATCGATATATCATATAGTCTGATTAATTGTCAGTGGAGCTATAAAAGTCCTTTGACAAAAGATTATTAATATAGATTTATATATCCTTAAATAAGGCCTTCATGACTCTCTGAGGGTGGAAGGAGCAACTGTTGGCGCTTCTGCCCTGATTTTACAAGAACTTTGAAAAATTGGCTTTAAAAACAAAAGAGGGGGAATGGTACCCCCTCAGAAGGAGTCCCCCTGAAATACTCTCCATCATGCCTTGTTCACTTTTCTCTCTCTAAAGCTGAAAGCTCATGGCAAATCTCTTGCTGACCATGTTGGTGACCTCGGGCACCACCAAGACCAACAAAACTTTGCCACAGATATGGGGAAGGACCCTCATACCCATAAAGGGAATGCCCCAGTCCCAGTTCCCTTATGGAGCCGAGGACTGATATGCCTGCCCAATACCACAGAAGGCACAGCTAACCGGCTACCACAAATATTAATGGAAAAAATAGATACCCTCACAAAGCCAGGCCCAATCATAAATACGATGATTAACAATTTACATCCAGGGAAGAGAAATCTCCCTGAGAATCCCCTTCTTTTTTCTTTCCAGGTAAAATTGAATCACCTGTGATGCCTGCTATTAGAAGTTCTAACCCAGATGGACCAGAAGCCAGGAGCCTCGCCCTTACCCTCACCCCCTACCTTTTCCCACCTGCACAAGGTCCCCTGAAGCTGGGCAACTGCAAGATCCTGCTTGGCAACTGCAGATAGACTCAAAGCAGTGTACCATATCATCTGAAGAATAGCAGGGAGACCATAACTCAAGCAGTGTACCATATCTTCTGAAGAATAGCAGGTTCCAGTCCTCCTCGCCCCCACGAATAACCAGGACCCGCCGGTCGGGCCAAGTGGCACCCAGACGTGGGGCTCGAGGCACGGACCCATCCGGACAGACCCTCATTGAGAGGATGTGCGCACGACATCAAGATTGAGCAAGACAGAGATCATCGCCCGTGACCTGTTGTCCACGGAACCAGGTTGATGCTGCCATCAAGAAGGCAGTTGAAGTTCATTACCATCAGCTGAAAATTGCAGAGGATCCAGAAGTGACTCCGCAGGAGACTGACTCAACTGTCAGCTCCCCTGCCTCCCCCTACGGTCGACCCCTAGACTTCCACGCCCTCCAGAAGGGTTCCTGGTATGCCTGGCTTTGCCCTCATTTCTCTCGCTAGAGAGCTTGGCCTCTTGATCACCACAACAAAAATTGGCTTTTTCCTAAACCAAGGCCACCCTTGATATGGCCGCTAACATTGGGGAGCCTTCCTTTATGACAATATTACACCCCAAACTGACAAATGGTTGGTAACTTGAACATTTACAAGAGACTAGGATGGCTGTGAGTTAGCCCAATGACGGGATTATTGTAGGTCCACTTCCCAGGGGCCCACCCAATGCAGCCGAAAAGGAGTGCGTGGTGCTGGGAGTGGGTGCAGCCTACATGGCCTAAGACAGGGCTCTCACCCTCCTTTCACCCACATCAGAGTCCCTTGACGTTGCCCATCGTCGACAGCCTAAAGCCTTCGACCATCGATGTGACTTGTCTCACATTAGTGTTTTGGGGTTGTGAACTTGTCTAAGACCCCCCATAATTAGACATCCAAATTCAAAACTCACATAGTTGGGATTGAACATAAGAAGCCTTCTCTAACTAAACAGAGAAGGGGGAGATGCCAGAAGCCAGGACCCTCGCCCTTACCCTTACCCCCTACCTTTCCCCACCTGCACAATGTCCTCTGAAGCTTGGCAGCTGCAAGATCCTGCTTAGCAACTGCAGATAGACTCAAAGCAGAGTACCATGCCTTCTTAAGAATAGCAGGGAGACCATAACTCAAGCAGTGTACCATATCTTCTGAAGAACTGCAGGTAGATCATAATTCAAGGCAGTGTACCATATAGACCATGACATGTTTCAAGGCACAGGCCAAGAAGATTTTGTACTTTTCCACCACCTGGACCCTCTTACCCCCTCCCCTTGTAAAACACGCTATAAAAAAGCATTTCATGTTCAAAAAAAAAAAAAGAAATTAAAAAAAAAATAAAAATAAAAAAAAAAAAAAAAAAAAAGATTATATTATTTTAGGAAATTGACAGTAGTAGGTTCTCCTCTAGTGCCTATGACCTCTACAGCCATAGGTAATTAGTTAGGTTTATAGTACCAGGCACAAATTCTCTCCTGTAGAGCAAATATTGAGTTCAATTAGACAGCTATTGGTTAACCTCAAGATAGAAGTACCACTGTGGCACAGTTGGTGTTATCTTGTTTTTTTTTTTTACTTTAAACATACAGATTATTAATAAGGATCAAAGTGGATTGAGAAGATATCAACAGCTTGGTTCTTAAATAACTGTGTTGGTTAATTTTAAATTATCAACTTGACATAATTTAGAATCACCTGGGAAGGAATTCACAGTCTAGTTAAGTTGACCTGCAGGCATATCTGTTGGGAATTATTTTATGTTAATTGGGATGAGAACACCTGCCCACTCTGGGTGGCACTATTCCCTGGCCACTGAACTCTAAATTATTGAAGAGTGAAGGAAATGAGCTGAGCACTAGTGTGCATGCTTTAATTGATGGCTTTTTGTTATTGACTGTGGATACAATGCGGCTAGCTGCTCCAAGTTCCTACTGACTCGATGTTCTCACACTGATGAGTTATACCCTGTAATTACGAGTCAAATAAACCCTTTCTCTTTTAAGTTGCTTTTATCAGAATATTTTATTATGCTGTGATGTTTTGAATGAGAAATGCCCTCCATCATCTCAGGCATGTGAATATTTGGTTCCCAATTGATGGAACTTTTGGGAGGTTGTTGTTTCGAAAGCGCAGACTTGCTGAAGGAAGCCAGGCTTTGAGAGCTTAAAGACTCAAGCAACTTCAAGTTCATTCTCTCTGCTTTATGCTTGTGGTTAAAGATATGAGTTCTCAGCTTGCTTCTCCAGTTGCCGTGCCTACTTCCATACTGTCCCTACTGCCATAGATTCAAACTCTTTAGAAATGTAAGCTCATTAAATTCTTTCTTGCTTAAGTTGCCTTGGTCATGGCATTTTATCACAGCAACAGAAAAGTACCTAGTGCACACAGCAAACAAAAACAAGACCGTGATTTTATTTTTTATTTTTTTTAGTTTTAAGTTGGAGGAAATAAGAATTTTGAGAGAAATTATGTTTTGAAAGAGGAGCACAAGTAAACAGACAGTAGTTTTATATTTTAATGTCATAAATCAAATATTCAAATATTAGTACACATAACTTCAGTCATTTAATATTTGATGAAGATGCCAAAAACATACTCTGGAGAAAAGAAAGCATATTTAATAAATGATGCTGGGCAAACTGAATTGTCCGCATGTAGAAGAATGAAATTAGACCTATAGCTATCACTTTGCACAAAAACTAGCTACAAGTAGATCAAAGACCCAAATGTGAAACCTGAAATATTGAAACTGTAAGAAGAAAACATAGACAGTACCTTACATGATATAGGTATAGAAAATCACTTCCAGAATGAGATTCCACTTGCCCAGGAATAATTGAGAAATGAGACTAATTTACATTAAGAAGCTTCTGTACAGCAAAGGAAACAAACAAGTGAAGAAGAAGCACACAGACTAGGAAAGAGTCTTTGCCAGTTATAGAGCATTAATATACAGAATATATTAAGAACTGAAAAATCAGTGTCAAAAACTCAAGCAACTCAATTAAATGTGTGCTATAGATCTGAACAGAAAGTTCTTGAAAGGAGAAATAAAATGTACTTAGGAACTATCTTAAAAAGTACTCAATACTCTTATCAATTAAGGCAATGCAAATTAAAACTTCTTTGAGATTTCATCTTACCTCCGTCAGGATAGCCAAAATCAAGAAAACTGACACCAAATGCTGATAAGTATATGAGGGAACTCTCATCCACTGTTGGTGGGATTACAAACTGGTTTGGGCAATCTGGAATTCAGTGTTGAGAATTCTCAAAAAGCTAAACATCAATCTACCATATGACCCAGCAATACTGTTATTTTGTTGACATATGTCCAAAGGACTCGCCATCGTACTCCAAAATTACTTGCTCAGCTGTGTTTATAGTCACTGTATTCACAAATAGCCAGGAAATAGAAACATCCTGAATGCCCTTAAACTAACAAATGGATGAGACTGTAGTACATGTACAGTATGGAATACTACTCAGATGTAAAGAAATATGAAATCATGATCTTTGAGGGTAAATTAATGAATAAAACTAGAAAAGATCCTATTAAGTGAGGTAGCCCAAACACATAAAAACAAACCTTGCACGTTCTCTCCCATCTGAGGTTCCTAGCTTCAAAGCTTCAGGAAAGAATGTATAACCTGATGTAACTGCAGAAGTGAGGAAATTAAAAAGAAACCATTGCATGGTGCAGGAGGAGCTGAGAGTTCTACATCTTCATCTGAAGGCTACTAGCAGAATACTGGCTTCCAGTCAGCTAGGATGAGGGTATTAAAGCCCATGCCCACAGTGACACACCTACTCCAACAAGGCCACAACTTCTAATAGTCCCACTCCTTGGGCCAAACATAATCAAACCATCACAGAGGGTAACATAAATGTAAGGATATATGAAAAAGTTATAAGAAATCATAATATTACTTATCTAACTAAAGATACCTAATATATATATATATATATATATATATATATATGTGTGTGTGTGTGTGTGTGTGTGTGTGTGTGTGTGTGTGTGTATACATATATATGTATATGTATATGTATATATATATCTGTATATACATACATAGATTAAAGTTTTCTCATCTGGACAAAGAACCCCCAAGAGCCATGGACTATCTTACATTAGGTGCCATTTTTTGAATTGTTTGTCAGGGTTGTCTAAAGAGACTATCAAAACATTATAGGCTATTGTTGTTGTTCCTGGCTTGCAGCCCAGAGGTAGAAGGTAAATACCTATTGATAGAGACACCATGTACTTTAGACATAGGACCAAGGTATGCCTGACCTGTATCTAACATGAATGACTTCTCCTTGCATACTATCTTTCATAGTACCAGAAGGCACTATGCAAGCTTCCAAGGAGGGAACCAATAGTCCCGTGATACCAATGAACCACAACAAGGACCAGCATGGCACAATAACCCTAAAGATTCAGAAGTGGCGTACATACTTTAGTGGTAACTAATAGCTCTCTAATTGGACTTAAGATCACCCAACAAGAGAGGAAATCATGCCTGGTACTAGAAGCCTAGCCAATGACCCAGGACTAGTGAAGTCATGGATCTTGAAGGAAAAATCATCACTCCCACTTTACTATGTAGTGAGTTACTGAACTATAGTTATGCCATCGCATGAAAAGATTTTTAAAAATACTTTAAGTTCTAAAACCCACTTGAGTATACTGGTCTCTGGTCACTTTGACCAGCCATAAATGTTTATGGTGAATTGATCTCTAGTGCAGCCATAAATTCCTATACAAGATGACCCTGAGCTAAAAGTAACTGCTTAATCATTTAACTACTATTTCTCCAGTTTCTGTAAATAAAACTCGCTTGCTGCAGATGTCCAAAATTGCCTTTGGTGATTTGAATACGTTTGGCCCAGGGACTGGCACTATTAGGAGGTACGGCCTTGTTGGAGGAAGTGTATCACTGGGGTAGGCTTTGAGACCCTCCTACCTACCCATGAGACAGGCTTTTCCTGGGTGCCTTTGGGACAAGATGTAGAACTCTCAGCTCCTACTTCCAGTGCCATGCTTGCCTGGACGCTTCCATGCTTTCTGCCTTGATGATAATGGACTGAGTCTCTGAACCTGTAAGCCAGCCCCAATTAAATGTTGTCCTTTATAAGGACATTAAATTAATTAATTAATGTTATTTAATTCATTACATAACATTAATTAAATGTTGCTTTGGTCATGGTGTCTGTTCACAGCAATGGAAACCCTAAATAAGACACTGCCTTTCTGTATTCCTCACAGTCTCTGGTTTCCTGTCCTTAAAAACTTGCATGAACTGGAGGTCAAGGCTTGCAACTCTGCTTGAGACAATCTGGCTGGTGGTGATTAAAAAGTTCATTTGGCTTCTTTGGGCATCATTGAAGTTTTTCTCTTCAAGTATCCCATAGCAACTAAACCGACATAAACCTTAACCACATAGTATGGGAAAACTGATATGTTATCACTACACCCATCGATAGGTGTAGTCCTTATGAATGGGGACATTGCCACTTCTAGGTACGGTTGAGGAGAGGAGTTTTATTGGAGATATTGTTGATTCCAGTGAGCAAGAATGAAGTCCACCACCCAAATTAAAGCCAATTAAGCAAGTTTCGCTTTCTATGCATAGGACTGACTCTCCAATGTAGGATTTGAGAGAGCAGTGTGGAGTTTCAGGCCTCCTTTTATAGGGAAAAAAAGTGCAAACCGGAGATTTTCAAAGGAATTTGTAACATTAGGACCTGGCAAGTAAATTTTACAGGTTAGATTATTGATCATCTTGGTACAATATCTCAAGATATCTCAAGATTCCTTATCAGAACACCTCATCTTATCAGGGTAGAGTTCAGGGTCTGTTCAAAGTGTGAGTCAAATTCCATAGGGTAGGGAACACATCAAATTCTAGAAACAGATTAAAGTATTGCCAAATTTGAATTTTGCAGCAAAAAAAAGAGAAATTAACTTATTCTGACCTTATAATAAAATGGCTTTGAACTTTCAGGCAGAGTCTGGCTGGCTCATCAATATGAGAAAGAAAATAGCCAGAGGCATCTGGAGGAGTCCATACTGAACCAGGACATCAGGGGACAGAGGGGGCAGGGTAGGGCAAGAGAGGAAGAGAAGTACTGGGGGGAGAGGGCAAGCACACCAAGAGAGGAGCCATTGCACAAGATGCCAAGACAGTAGATGAACCAAGAGAGTACAGAGTCAAAATAGCCGAGTTACATAGGGGTCAGAGGCTGAAGGAAGGGAAGCCTAGACCCAGGGCTGGAGAGGTTTAGGGTACAGGACAAGATGAGAGGTGGTGGGAGAAGCCACAGATACTGAGTGAGATTTGTTGTTCATTTCTTTGGGATCTGACATTCCAGCCTTTTTGTTGATGATAGGGGGAAATGTACTCTCTTCTATAACTGCTTCCTGCTGAGATTGGGGCATCATTGTCAGGGGTGTGCAGGAAGGCTGGAATGTTGGTCAAAGCTGGGAAAGGAGGAAGGATGCAGGCTGGGGAATATCTGCTTTTCTTACTGCCAAGATTCTGTGTGAGTACCTAGGGCCTGTGAAGTGCAGGCTGCTTGGAGCAGCCTAGGATGCAGGCTCTAAAGGGGACACCAGAGGAGGGTATGTTGTAAGGAGTTTTGGAGCAGATTTCAGTCCACAGGTGATTTGAGATCTGCTGGGACAGATAGACTAGAGATGGTAAAGGTAAAGAGTTTAGGGAAATTTTTTAAATTCAGGGTGTATATTTAAAAATTCCAGGACCATAGATCTAATAGTTCGTGTGAGGGGGGCGGAGTTCCCAAGACCAGGTGAGAGAGAGAGAGAGAGAGAGAGAGAGAGAGAGAGAGAGAGAGAGAGAGAGAGAGATCCCATTCTCAAGAATAGACAGAAGGCAGGAAAACTTAGGCTGTTGACTGACAGGAGTATTTATCTGGAATCCATTTGATCTCTGAGAGATGGATGCAAGTCTCATGACTCCCTAAAACTTACATGAATCTTTAAATTTTGTAAAAAGAAATATATTCAAGATACATAAAAATTTTAAACATAGTAGCATTATAATTGTTCATAATCTGTAGTGAAATTTACATTGTAGAAAAAGCAGTAGACTCACACCTTTGAATCATAGCAAAAGCTTAGGGATCAAAACCAATTCTTGGTTAAAAGCATTAACACTTTTCTAGAGGGCTGGATATATATATATATATATATATATATATATATATATATATATATATATATATGGCAGCTTCATTCCCAGGAGCTACACACCCAGGATCACAGGATCCCAGAAACACAGGATCACAGAGATAGCTGGACTATGAGGAGTTCTGAAACAACCAGGATCACAGGAGGAATAGGTTCCAGTCAGAGGTAGCAAGGGCAGGTAGCACTAGAGATAACCAGATGTCGAGAGGCAAGCACAAAAACCTAAGCAAAAGAAATGAAGCTACCTGGCATCATCAGAACGCAGTTCTCCCACCGCAGCAAGTCCTGGACACCACATCACACTGGAAAAGCAAGATTCAGATTTAAAATCACGTCTCATGATGATGATAGAGTACTTTAAAAAAGGACATAAATAACTCCCTTAAATACAGGAGAACACGGGTAAATAGGTAGAAGCCTTTAAAGAGGAAACACAAAAATCCCTTAGAGAATTACAAGAAAATACAACCAAACAGGTGAAGGAATTGAACAAAACCATCCAGCATCTAAACATGGAAAAAAAACAATAAAGAAAACACAGAGGGAGACAACCCTGGAGATAGAAAACCTAGGAAAGAGATCAGGAATCATAGATGCAAGCATCACCAACAGAATACAAGAGATAGAAGAGAGAATCTCAGGTCCAGAAGATACCATAGAAAACATTGACACAACTGTCAAAGAAAATGCAACATGCAAAAACCTCCTAACCCAGAATATCCAGGAAATCCAGGGACACAATGAGAAGACCAAACATAAGGATAATAGGTATAGAAGAGGGCAAAGATTTCCAACTTAAAGGGCCAGTAAATATCTTCAACAAAATTATAGAAGAAAACTTCCCTAACCTAAAGAACAAGATGCCTGTGAACATACAAGAAGCCTACAGAACTCCAAATACACTGAACCAGAAAAGAAATTCCTCCTGTCACATAATAACCAAAACATCAAAAGCACAAGACAAAGAAAGAATATTAAATGCAGTAAGGGAAAAAGGCCAAGTAACATATAAAGGCAGACCTCTCAGAATCACACCAGACTTCTCACCAGAGACTATAAAAGCCAGAAGATCCTGGGCAGATGTCTTACAGACCCTAAGAGAACACAAATGCCAGCCCAGGCTATTATACCCAGCAAAACTCCCAATTACCATAGATGGAGATATCAACATAGTTCATGACAAAACCAAATTTATCTTTACACAAATCCAGTCCTATAAAAGATAATAGATGGAAAACTTTAACACAAGAAGGGAAACTACTCCCTAGAAAAAGCAAGAAAGTAATCTTCTTCAAATCAACCCAAAAGAAGATAGCTACACAAGCATAGTTCCACCTCTAACAATAAAAATAACAGGAAGCAAATATCACTTTTCCTTGATATCTCTTAACATTAATGGACTCAATTCCCCAATAAAAAAGCATAGAGTAACAGACTGAATATGTAAACAGGATCCAACATTTTGCTGCATACAGGAAATGAACCTCAGTGATAAAGACAGACACTACCTCAGAGTAAAAGGCTGGAAAACAATTCTCTAAGAAAATGGTCCCAAGAAACAAGCTGGAGTAGCCATTCTAATATTGAATAAAACTGATTTTTAATGAAAAGTTATCAAAAAAGATAAGGAAGGACACTTCATACTCATCAGAGGAAAACTGTAATAGATGAACTCTCAATTCTGAACACCTACGCTCCCAATGTAAGAGCATTCATATTCATAAAAGAAACTTTACTAAAGCTTAAAGCACACATTGCACCTCACACAATAATAGTAGGGGACTTCAACACCTCACTCTCATCAATGGACAGATCATGGAACTAGAAACTAAACAGAGATACAGTGAAATTAACAGAAGTTATGAACCAAATGGACTTAACAGACATCTATTGAACATTTCATCCAAAAACAAAAGAATATACCATCTTCTCAGGACCTCATGGTACCTTCTCCAAATTTGACCATATAATTGGTCACAAAACAGGCCTCAACAGATACAAGAAGGTTGAAATAATTCCAAGAATCCTATCAGATCACCACGGACTAAAGCTGGTCTTCAATAACAACAAAAACAACCGAAAGCCCACATACACATGGAAGCTGAGAAAAGGTCCACTCAGTGATAACTTGGTCAGGGAAGAAAGAAAGAAAGAAAGAAAGAAAGAAAGAAAGAAAGAAAGAAAGAGAGAGAGAGAGGGAGGGAGGGAGGGAGGGAGGGAGGGAGGGAGGGAGGGAAGGAAGAAGGAAGGAAGACAGAAAGACTTTTTAGAATTGAATGAAAATAAAGGCACATTATACCAAAACTTATGGGACACAATGAAAGCAGTGCTAAAAGGAAATCTCATAGCTCTAAGTGTCTACAAAAAGAAAATGGAGAGAGCATACACTAGCAGCTTGACAGCACACCTGAAAGACCAAGAACAAAAAGAAGCAAATACATCCAAGAGGACTACACAGCAGGAAAAAAAAATCAAATTCAGTGCTGAAATCAACCAAGTAGAAACAAAAAGAACTATACAAAGAATCAACAAAATCAGGAGCTGGTTATTTGAGAATATAAACAAAATAAATAAACCCTTAGCCAGACTAACCAGCAGGCACAGAGACAGTATTCAAATTAATAAAATCAGAAATTTGAAGGGTGACATAACAACAGAAACTGAGGAAATTCAAAAAAATCATCAGATCCTACTACAAAAGGCTATACTCAACAAAACTGGAAAATGTGGATGAAATGGACAATTTTCTAGAAAGATACCAGGTACCAAAGTTAAATTAGAAGCAGGTAAACCATCTAAACAGTCCCATAACCCTTAAAGAAATAGCAGTTATTAAAAGTCTCCCCACTTAAAAAAGCCCAGGACCAGATGGCTTTAGTGCAGAATTCCTTCAGACCTTCAAAGAAGACATAATACCAATACTTTTCAAACTATTCCTCAAAATACAAACAGAAGGAATATTATCCAATTTGCTCTATGAATTCACAAATACACTTATATCTAAACTACACAAAGACCCCCCCCAAAAAAAGAGATCTTCAGACCAATTTCACTTACAAATATCGATGCAAAAATATTAAATAAAATTCTCACAAACTGTATCCAAGAACACATCAAAACAATCATCCACCATGATCAAGCAGGCTTCAGCCCAGGGATGCAGGGATGGTTCAATATACGGAAATCCATCAATGTAATTCACTACATAAACAAACTCAAAAAGGAAAAGAAACACATGATCATCTCATTGGATGCTGAGAAAGCATTTGACAAAATCCAACATCCTTTCATGGTAAAAAGTCTTGGAAAGATCAGGAATTCAAAGCCCATACCTAAACATAGTAAGAGCAATATACAGCAAACCAGTAGCTAATATCAAACTAAATGGAGAGAAACTTGAAGCAATTCCACTAAAATCTGGAGTAGAAAAGGCAGCCCACTCTCTCCCTACCTATTTAATATAATACTGGAAGTCCTAGCCAGAGCAATTAGACAACAAAAGGAGGTCAAAAGGATACAAATTGGAAAGGAAGAAGTCAAAATATCACTATTTAAATATGATAGTATATTTAAGTGACCCCAAAACTTCCACCAGAGAACCCCTAAACCTGATAAACAACTTTAGCAAAGTGGCTGGATATAAAATAAACTCAAACAAATCAGTAGTCTTCCTCTACTCGAAGGATAAACAGGGTGAGAAAAAAATTAGGGAAACGACACCCTTCACAATAGTCACAAATAATATAAAATACCTTGGTGTGACTCTAACCAAACAAGTGAAAGATCTGTATTACAAGAACTTCAAGTCTCTGAAGAAAGAAATTGAAGAAGATCTCAGAAGATGGGAAGATCTCCCATGTTCATAGATTGACAGGATTAATACAGTAAAAATGGCCATCTTTCCCAAAGCCATCAAAAGAATTCAATGCAATCCTCATCAAAATTTCAACTCAGTTCTTCATAGAGTTAGAAAAAACAGTTTGCAAGTTCATTTGGAATAACAAAAAAAAACACAGGATAGTGAAAACTATTCTCAACAATAAAAGATCTTCTGGGGGAATCACCATCCCTGACCTCAAGCTGTACTACAGAACAATAATAATTGTTAAAAACTGTATGATATTGGTACAGAGACAGGCAGGAAGATCAATGGAATAGAATTCGATACCTAGAAATGAACTCACATATCTGTGGTCACTTGATATTTGACAAAGAAGCCAAAAACCATCCAGTAGAAAAAAAGAAGGCATTTTAAACAAATGGTGCTGGTTCAACTGGAGGTCAGCACAGAAGAAAATGGAAATTGATCCACTCTTATCTCCTTGTACAAAGCTCAAGTCCAAGTAGATCAAGGACCTTCACAAAAAACCAGATACACTGAGTCTAATAGAAGAGAAGGTGGGGAAGAGCCTAGAACACATGGGTATAGGGGAAAATTTCCTTACGAGAACACCAATGGCTTATGCTCTAAGATTAAGAATTGACAAATTGGACCTCATAAAATTGAAAAGCTTCTGTAAGGCAAAGGACACTGTCAATAGGACAAAACAGCAACCAACAGATTGGTAAAAGATATTTACCTATCCTACATCCAATAGAGTGCTAATATCCAATATATACAAAGTACTCAAGAAGTTAGACTCCAGAGAATCAAATGATCTATTAAAAAATGGGATACAGAGCTAAACAGAGAATTCTCAACTGAGGAATATCCAATGGCTAAGAAGCACCTAAAGAAATGTTTGATATCCTTAGTCATCAGGGAAATGCAAATCAAAACAACCCTGAGATTCCACCTCATACCAAAGGCTAAGATCAAAAACTCAGGTGACAGCAGATGCTGGAGAAGATGTAGAGAAAGAGAAACACTCCTCCATTGTTGGTGGGATTGCAAGCTGGTACAACCACTCTGGAAATCAGACCGGTGGTTCCTCAGAAAACTGGACATAGCATTACCTGAGGACTCAGCTATACCACACCTGGGCATATACCCAAAAGATGCTCCAACATATAACAAGGACATATGCTCCACTATGTTCATAGCAGCCTTATTTATAATAGCCAGAGGCTGGAAAGAACCCAGGTGTCCTTCAACAGAGGAATGAATACAGAAAATGTGGTACATTTGCACAATGGAGTACTACTCAGCTATTGAAAACAATGAGTTCATGAAACTCTTAGGTAAATGGATGGAACTGGACAATATCATCCTGAATGAGGTAACCCAATCACAAAAGAACACACATGGTATGCACTCACTAATAAATAGATATTAACCCAAAAGCTCAGAGTACTCAAGATACACTTCATAAATCACAGGAACCTCCAAAAGTAGGATGACCAAGTGTGGAGTTTTCAGTCTTTCTTATAAGAAGGAGCAAAATACTCACAAGAGGAAATATGGAGACAAACTATGGAGCAGAGACTAAAGGAAAGGCCTTCCAGAGACTACCCTATCTCAGGATCCATCCCATATTCAGTCACCAAGCCCAGACACTATTGCAGATGCCAGAAGTGCTTGCTGACAGGTTCCTGATATGGCTGTCTCCTGAGAGGCTCTGCCAGAGCCTGACAAATACAGAGGCAGATGCTCTCAGCCAACTATTGGACTGAGCATGGGGCCCCGAATGGTGGAGTTAGAGAAAGGACTGAAGGAGTTGAAGGAGTTTGCAGCTCCATAGGAAGAACAACAATATCCACCAAACAGAACCCCCCAGAAGCTCCCAGGGACTAAACCACCAACCAAAGAGTACACATGGAGGGACCCATGGCTCCAGCCACATATATAGCAGAGGATGGCCTTGTAGGGCATCAATGGGAGAAGAATCCCTTGGTCCTGTGAAGGCTCAGTGCCCCAGTGTAGGGGAATGCCAGGGCAGGGAGTTGGGAGTGGGTGGGTCGCTAGGGGAACACCCTCATAGAAGCAGGAGGAGGAAGAATGGGATAGGGCATTTCCGGGGGCCGGGGGTGGGGGAGACCGGGAAAGGGGATAACATTTCAAATATAAATAAAGACAATATTTAATAAAAGAAAAATTAAAAAAAAAGAAGGAGTACTTTTAAGTCTATACATAGAAGACAACCAAAGGAAGTTTAAATTTTTGAGCTTGTGATTATTGAGATTCAGACACTGGACCAACAGCTGACATGCATATTTTACATAACAAAATGGACCTGGCTTCCATGTTCTCCCATTATCCCTCAGCCCCTACCTGCTACAGGGCATGGCTGGCATACCCTTCCTTATATGGTGATGTTTCCACCCCAGGCTCCATGCTTTTCCTCCCTTAGAAGCCCTTCCCTATATAATTCAGACTATTTGGTTCTTCCTCTCTCCCTCTCTCTGTATTTTTTCTCTCTCTGCATGCACATGCTGTTTCTCTCTTTCTCCCCCAATCCCCTGCTTTGTCTCCTTTGAGGATGGAGACTTCTCTGGCCTCATTTTATGGGACCACTGAACCCTGGCAGAGAGCTGCTTCCCTATAAACCTGTCTTTAATTTGGCTGGAATTGACTAATTTAGTCAGTGGGGATAACTTATGATAATAGTAGTAGTTATTTACCATGGCTAGATTAATAGCTTGTCATAACTCCATTGGTTAATGTTAAAAGTCTAAACTTTTAAAGTCTTAATATAACAATAGCATAGAGACAGAGAGAAAGAAATTTGAAACAGTTTTGTACCTTTACAACTTGTATATGTAAGCTTTCACACTTACTACTCATCAAGGAAACAACTCTTTGTAACAAGGAAACCAATCAAAATGTAGAGTTGTGGAGCACAGTCTCAACAGCGACATATACAACACAACTTCTGAACCTAAGGCTCAGGGATAATTGTGGAAAATGGAAAATTGTGGAAAACCAAATGATCAGCCCTGAAAAAACAAACAAGGTATTCTGAGCAGAATATACCTACCTCTGTCTCTGGCTTTTTGTCTGTATCTGTGTGTCTGTGTGTCTCTGTGTGTTTCGGTGTCTGTGTGTGTCTGTGCATGTATGTGTCTGTATCTCTGTGTCTGTGTGTATACACAGTGTATGTGTTTGTGTGTGTGTATGTGTGTCTGTACACAAAACAATAAGTAAAGAAAAAGAGGCCATGAATTCGAGTGACTGCAAGTACTAGAGGTAAGTGGGACAGGGTTGCAGGGAGGAAAGTGAAGAGGAAAAATTACACAACTGTAGTCTCAAAAAGATTGTGCCATATGATACAAGGTCAAATGTGACCTTATTATCCTAAAATTGATTATGTATGTGTGCGGATATCCTTGACAAAAAAATCCAGGAGCAGCAAAATGGCTCAGCAGGTAGAGGACCTTGCTGTGTAAGCCTGGTGACTTGAGTTTGATTCCCAGAACCCATGGAAAGGTGGAAGGAGAGAACTGACTCCACAAAGTTGTCTTCTGACCTCCATGTACACCCTTTACACACATATGACACAATAATAAATATTTTAAAACAAATGTATAGCAATTAGCCTAATAAAATAATTTTAGTGCACATTAATAAATTATCTCTACTGATGAAACAAGCCACTTTGAGATGAATTAAAGTAAAAAGGCAGGTTTGTTGGGGGCAGCTCTCAGGGCCTGGGCTGGAAAGTTCAGCATAGAGGGTGAGGTATGCCAGTCATACCCTGTAACAAGTAGGGACTGAGTGATGCTGGGAGAACCCGGAGGCCAGGTCAGCTTTTGTATGTTAAATAATGCACCTCAGTTGCTTGTCCTGGGTCTGAAACCCAACATACATAATTTCTAAGTATTTTAAATTTTTATCAATATAAAATATTTGTGTTCTTATAGGTCTTAAAGAACACTGAGTCTTTTGGCTCAATATGGTCAAAATGAAAGTCCTGGTCACGATCTGACTGCCTGATAAAATGTTTCGGCACTTCAGGGAATGAGGCATCCAGATTGCTGAGTTTACTAAAGGCTTTGATTAGCCTACTGAGAAATAGTTCGGCATTTTCCTCCTTTCCTTAAATAATCTTTCTGATCTTTTTATAGTTAACAAGTTTCCCAATTGCCATACTGCTCAAGTTCTGGAACACCGGCCACAAGCCTCAAGGAATGAAGAAAGGTCAGATACACAGACACATGTACAGTAAATTTGGGACCAGAGGGTAATTTTCTAACTCACTGCAACATGAACCTGAGCATGTTTATTAGGTACAGCATAGAAGGAGATGGTAGCTAATTTTGGTAGAGAGATCTCTTTCTATAGGTGAGCAGTGTCACGTTACAGACTTCTGGAAGAAGGAAATTGCAGCTGCTAGTTTGCTGTAATTGTTCAAAAGCACTCATTCAGAATACTGAGATCTTCTGTACCTTTCTTGAACCAGACTTATATGGAGAACTAGCTTTGATAATGTCTCAGATGTGTGAGGCCTTGGAGTCCTCAGCATGGCTGTGTCCATGTAACAATATACTTAGTGCATTTAAAAAAATTCTTCACATATGCAGAGAAGACTTAGGTCATCCTGTGCATACTCCTTGTTTGGTAGTTCAGGTTCAGTCTCTGTGAGCCCCTGTGGGCCCAGGTTAGTTGATTCTATATGTTTTCTTCAAGTGTTGCTCACTTGTCTGGCCACCACAATCCTTCCACCCCATCTTCCACAAGATTCCCTAAGCTCTCCTTAATGTTTGGCTGTGGTCTCTGCATTTGTCTTCATCAGTTGCTGGGTGAAGCCTCTCTGATGACAGTTATGCTAGTATAGCAGACTATTACTAACAGTGCCAGGGATAGGTTCCCTCTCATGGCAGGGATCTCAAGCTGTACCAGTTATTGGTTGACCATTTTCTCCAATTCTGCTCCAGCTTTATTCTTGCAAGTGGGAGCAGGGTCTATCTCTAACTACATTGCCTGCCTTTGGATCTGTTTTCCATAATTGGACTGCTTCTTCTAGTGTCAATAGGAGAAGATGTGTATAGTCTTAATTCAACTTGATATTTTAAGGCTGGTTGATATTTATGGGAGGCCTCCCCTTTTCTAGAAAGGAAGGAGGAGTGGATGGGGAGAAGAACAGGGGAAAGGACTTGGAGAAGAAGATGGAGGGGAACCTGAAGTCTGGATGTAAAGTAAATAAATTAATTTTAAAAAGAAAAATATTCTTCAAGGAGACTATTATCACTTCACACCTATAGGTCCCTGTTGGGTGTTATAATTCCAATGAATTGGTTTACAATCTGGGAAAACTAGGCATCTGGGTGTTGTTGTTGTTGTTTGTTTATTTATGTGAGTATACTGTTGCTGTCTTCAGACACAGCACAAGAGGGCATTGGATTCCATTACACATGGCTGTGAGCCACCATGTGGTTGCTGGGAATTGAACTCAGGACCTGTAGAAGAACAGTTAGTGCTCTTAACAACTGAGCCATCTCTCTAGCCCAGCAGCTTGTTTTATTAGGACTTAGATCAAATAGCATATTGGCACACTTTTTTGCTTCCTTCCAGAGCCTTTATTTTCCCCCCAGAGGTACAGAAAGTAGTTAAGACTATGTAAAGGTATTTCCGTGTAAAGTCATACAGTTAAGGTCTGGAAGGTCAATGGTTGAAAAAGTGACATGAACTTTGTTCTTACACATCCAGCCATTTTATTTCAGGAAAGTGCAAAAGGTATAGGAGAGGATGGCACATACAATTGGACTCTGTCTTGGTTTGAATAGGAATGGCCCCCAATAGACCCATCTGTTTGAATATGCTTGGCCCATAGGAGCTGGCAATATTAGGAAGTATGGCCTTGTTGGAGTAGTTGTGGTCTTGTTGGAAGAAATGTGTCACTGTTGGAGTGGGCTTTGAGGTCACCTATGCTCAAACTATGCCCACTGTGGCATACAGTTTCCTTCTGCTGCCTGTGGATCAAGATGTAGAACTCTCAGCTCCTTGTCAGGCACCATGACTGCCTGCATGCTTCCAGGTTCCCACCATGATGATAATGAACTAAATCGAAGACACTATAAGCCAGTCCCAATTAAGTGTTGCCTTTTATAAAAGTTGCTGCAGTCATGGTGTCTCTTCAGAGCAAAAGATAATTAATCAAGACAGGCTCCTTTTTCCTTTGTTAACTTGGGAGTGAATAGGAATCTATGTGGTTAGGGAAACCCCTGTGAAGTGGGAGAAGGCACTTTACCTGAGTCATGTTGCCCATTGTTTTATATTTGAAAATCAGGGTTTTGAGTACAAATAGTGATCATCTAAGTTATCAGATACTTTCCTCTTTGTTTGTTTGTTTTTCCTTACATAGCTCCCTATCTAGTTGACAACCATGAAGGCCTGTACAGAAAACTTTTCAGACCATTTCCCTCAGTTCCTGTAAAATATGTCCAGCTGCAGGATGTTACTGTAGTTTAGGCTTTTATTCTGTGCCCAAATCAACCATTTTGCACTGGGACCAGTGAAATATAAGCCTATTCTTTATACTCTTATGAACAACCCATTGCAATTCTGGAGACTATACTGTAGTTAGAAACTAATGAGAAAAGGTTCAGGGTCTCTGGGATGGAGAAAGGTGCTTTTGTCCACTCTTGACGGAATCTTCAAGGAGATCTCAATGGGTTCAAGGAACTCTTTAAGTACAGCCCAGGTGTTCTTTGCTGGTTCCTAATATGAACATCTCTGGGATTATTTCTCTTTCTCCTGTTTGGTAGAATAAGGTCTTTTTTTCAAAGAAGCTCAATAAAAGAACAAACTAACAAAAAGCAAAACAAAACGAAATGGGGGAAAAGTCTGGGTTCTATTTGGCTGCTAGGTTGAGAAGATCGGCTTACTTATACAAATGACTTTGGGTTTTTGGTTTAAATTGTCAAAAGTACAACTGAGGTTCTGGAGAGATGATTTAGTTAGGCACCTATATTGTCAGGTTCCGGGACACATGTCAGTCACCTCGAAACTGCCTGTAATTTCAGCTCTAGAGAATCTGACAAGTATTTCTGGCCTCCTCAGGTACTGCGTACACACACACACACACACACACACACACACACACACACACACACACTCACACTCATACACACAGACTCACATGAGTTGCTTTTTACTCATAGCAACATAGCTTTTTTGAAATATTTTCCCATATATCCTCTTTTCTATTATACTAGTGATCAATGTATTTGGGGAGTATATGATTGCATGTATAGCTAAATCTTATGCAGACATGTGCAGATGGGCAGCGTTCTGAGGGGTATTTTTAAAAAGGAAATGAAGTTGGAGGAGGGATGTGTTGGGGGGGGGCTTTGAGAGAAGACTCTAATCAAGATGCATTATATGCATGTATAAAATTCTTAAAGAAAAAATATTTTAAAATCTACTCTAAAGATGGCTGCCTTTTAATTTTTTCTTTTTTTTTATTGGATATTTTATTTATTTACAATACAGATATCATCCCCTTTCCCCATTTCCCCTCACTAGAACCCCCTATCCTATACCCCCTCTTCCTTTATGATTTTATGCCATTTTGATTACATGCATTTATTGAGGGTCTAGTGATACAATAGGTGCAAATAGTCAAGGAACAAGCAATACAATAAACACAAATAGTCAAAGAGAAAGCAATGCATTGAACCCAATTACACGAACACTCGAGTGATCACTGTTTCTAAGGGCTTATCAGGATGACCAAAGTAACTGAGCCTACTTCCCTGTCCTAGCCCAAGCTCTCATTTTCATGTCTGAAGCTGACTTCCTTGTTCTAGCCTAAAATTTAGATTCCTATCTGAAATTACTTCTTTGTTCTAGCCTAATATTTAGATTCCTGCCTGAGATTACTTCTTTGTTGTAGCCTAAGATTTAGATTCCTACCTGAAATTACTTCTTTGTTCTAGCCTAATGTCAGATTCCTGCCTGAAGCCTACTTCCTTGTCCTTGGTCAATGCCATATTCCTGCCAAGCAGCCCATTTCCTTGTCCTTGGCCCATGTCAGCTTCTTGCCAAGCAGCCACAAAGACTCTCCACCTCTTTCCCCTTTTTATTTCATTAACAAGACTCAGCCTGTCTTAGGTCATTCTGACAAGACTGCCTTCCTTACCCATCATGGAATGTGCATTATCAAAAGCAATGTCTTAGGTTGGTAAGGCTCTGTGCAGAATCTTACTCGTCCTTTGCTTGCCAGTCTGTTAAATTAATATCTCTGTCTGGGGGTCCATTGTCAGTTTCAAGTCATGTACTTTGGTTGCCATCCTGTTGATGTAGTTTTAACAAGCTTTAACACAATGGTCAGGAATAAAAGTATTCCCAGGACAAGAAGGGCTAGCCTGATCAAGCTATATATGCCATTCCTGGGGTTTGACTAAAATGGAAATACTGACCTGAGGCCATAGATAATTTTATCAGCATTATCTGCAGTATCAAAGCTCAACAGAGCAGAATTTTTTAAACTCATAATCTCACTATACAAAATTAACACACCCAGAGAGTTGTCAGGATTATGCCAAATATCCTACGGGTGTCTTTAAATTTTTTTCTAATTATAATGACAATCATTGTGAATTTCAAAAGTAACATTACTCCAATGATATTTGTCATGACACTTTGGATGGCTCCTAACTCTTGAACCCTGAACCTCCTTCAGATAATTTGAATAGATTATAGAGCATCATTTGTTGTTCCAGATAACTATATAAATCCTTTTGTATACTCAATACATTAGTAACATTTTTTTTTGCTAGATGGTTAACAAAAATAGTTGTCTTAACTCCTTGTGTCAATGGTATTGCAGAAGCAGTGGTGCTAGTAATTAATGAAATTAAAGCTGTTATACCAGTAATAATCAAGCCCGCTACTCTCTTGCTTCTGCTTAAAGCCTAACTCACTTCTTCCAGCACTTTCAAGCTTTTTTCAGCAAGTCAAGTTTTTCTAATACTCAGGGCAGTAGGACAAAAGCTTGTTGATAGACCCCCATAACAGACATGTCAGGTTTCAACACACTAACACAATTGGAAATTATACAGTCAATGAAACTTATAATAAATACTGTAGAAGAGACAAAATCAATTTTAGCTTGACAATTAAAAGAGCCTTAAAACATGTACTAACCCTTGTTTGAAATCCAGATCCTGTCCCACTGTCCCAAGTTTATCTCTTGCTATCATAACATCACAGTGAGCTACAGCTAACTTCCAAATATATCTAGGACAAAGACCAGATACAGCCTTTCAAAAGTAGACTGTTATTTCCAATATTGGATTGATTTCTAGACCAGTACATGATTGAGTCCTAATAGCTGGTCACCTTTAAGAAGAATACAAGAGACATTATAATTTCTCTTTTTGATTCTCTGTCCCACAAGGTCTAAAAACTTGAGGCAAGGCAGCTTGTCCCATCTAGGATATAGTCAAACAAAGGTGGGTCAGGAACATATGTCCAATACAGTTCCACAGTCACCCTTGTCAGGGCACTCAGCAAGCTCACAGGTTGGCATCATTCTTTGTCTCAGCAACAGTATGTCTCACCAATCTTTTTAAAGTTCCATGGGCCTCTTCCATAATACCTTGTCCTTGAGGATTATATGAAATCCACATAATAAATTGTTGACATAAGGTCTCGACTGCTCGACTACAATTGCCAGAACCATTATCTGTTTTACTTTTATTGGATATATTATTTATTTACCTTTCAATTTTATCCCCTCTCCCATTCTCCCCGAAAGCCACTTATCCCAGTCTCCCTCCTCCTACTTCTAGGAGGGTGTGCTCCCACCATCTACCCATTCCCACCTCCCTGCTCTTGAATTCCCCAACACTAGGGAATACAAACTTTCAGGGACCAAGGCCCTCCTCTTCCACTGATGCCTGACAAGGCCATCCTCAACTACCTATACAGGTGGAGCCACGAGTCCCTCTCTTTGTCTTTCCAGGCTGGAGGTTTAGACCCTGGAAGCTTTGGTTGAGTATTTTGATACTTCTAAGAAGGACCAAAGCATCCACACTTTGGTCTTCCTTCTTCTTCTTGAGCTTCATATGGTGTTCACATTGTACCTTAGGTATTGTGAGCTTTTGGGCTAATATCCGCTTATCAGTGAGTGCATACCATGTATGTTCTTTTGTGATTGGGTTGCCTCATTCAGGATGATATTGTCCAGTTTCATCCATTTGCCTAAAAATTTCACAAACTCATTGTTTTCAATAGCTGAGTAGTACTCCATTGTGTAAATGTACCACATTTTCTGTATCCATTCCTCTGTTGAAGGACATCTGGGTTCTTTCCAGCTTCTGGCTATTATAAATAAGGCTGCTATGAACATAGTGGACGATGTGTCCCTGTTGTATGTTGAAACAACTTTTGGGTATATGCTCAGGAGTGGTATAGCTGAATTTTCAGGTAATGCTATGTTTAACTTTCTGAGGAACTGCCAGACTGCTTTCCGTAGTGGTTATACCAGCTTACAAACCAACCTACAATTGAGGAGTGTTCCTCTTTCTCCACATCATCGACAGCATCTGTGTCACCTGAGTTTTTGATCTTGGCCATTCTGACTGGTGTGAGGTGGAATCTCAGGGTTGTTTTAATTTGCATTTCCCTGATGACTAAGGATGTTGAACATTTCTTTAGGTGCTTCTCAGCCATTCGAGTATCCTCAGTTGAGAATTCTTTGTTTAGCTCTGTACTCCATTTTTAAATAGGGTTATTTGATCGACTAGAGTCTAATTTCTTTAGTTCTTTGTATACCTTGAATATTAGCCCTCTATCAGATGAAGGATTTGTAAAGATCTTTTTCCAATCTCTTGGTTGCTGCTTTGTCCTATTGATGGTATCCTTTGCTTTACAGAAGCTTTGCAGTTTTATGAGGTCCCATTTGTCAATTCTTGATCTTAGAGCATAAGCCATTGGTGTTCTGTTCAGGAAATTTTCTCCTGTGCCCATGTATTCAAGGCTTTTCCCCATTTTCTCTTTTATTAGTTTCAGTGTAGCTGGTTTTATGGGAGGTTCTTGATCCACTTGGACTTAAACTTTGTACAAGGAGATAAGTACGGATCAATTTGCATTCTTATTCATGCTGCCCTCCAGTTGAACCAGCACCATTTGTTGAAAATGCTGTCTTTTTTCCACTCAATGGTTTTAGCTTCTTTGTCAACGATCATGTGACCATAGGCATAGCAGTTCATTTCTGGGTCCTCTATTCTATTCCATTGATCCTCCTGCCTGTCTCTGTTCCAATACCATGCAGTTTTTTGTTTTTATCACTATTGCTTTGTAGTACAGCTTGAAATCAGGGATGGTGATTCTTCCAGAAGTTCTTTTATTGCTGAGAGTAGTTTTCGCTATCCTGGGTTTTTTGTTATTCCAAATGAATTTTAAGATTGCTCTTTCTATCTCTGTGAAGAATTGAGTGGGAATTTTGATGGGGATTGCATTAAATCTGTAGATTGCTTTTGGCAGGATAGACATTTTTACTATATTAATCTTGCCAGTCCATGAGCATGGGAGATCTTTCCATCTTCTGAGATCTGTTTCGATTTTTTTCAGGGGCTTGAAGTTTTTGTCATACAGGTTTACTTGCTTGGTTAGATTCACACCAAGGTTCTTTATATTATTTGTGACTATTGTGAAGGGTGTCATTTCCATAATTTCTTTCTCAGCCAGTTTATCTTTTGAGTAGAGGAAGGCTACTGATTTGTTTGAGTTAATTTTATATCCAACCACTTTGCTAAAGTTGTTTATCAGGTTTAGGAGTTCTCTGGTGGAAGTTTTGGGGTCACTTAAGCGTACTATCATGTCATCTGCAAATAGTGAAATTTTGACTTCTTCCTTTCCTACTTGTATCCCTTTGACTTCTTTTTGTTGTCTAATTGCTCTGGCTAGGACTTCCAGTACTATATTGATTAGGTAGGGGGAGAGTGGTCAGCCTTGTCTGGTCCCTGATTTTAGTGGGATTGTTTCAAGTTTCTCTCCATTTAGTTTGATGTTGGCTACTGGTTTCCTGTATATTGCTTTTACTATGTTTAGGTATGGACCTTGAATTCCTGATCTTTCCAAGACTTTTATCATGAAAGGGTGTTGAATTTTGTCAAATGCTATTTGGTGTTATGTGTGCTTCTTATATCTGTATGGGTGTGTCTCTGCTTTGGTTTGAAACATTTTTTTGCAAGCTCTTGTTTTTTTTTTTTTCTTTTTCTGAGACACAGTTTCTCTGTGTAGTCTTGGCTGTCCTGGAACCTGTTCTGTAGACCAGGTTGGCCTTGAACTCATAGAGATACACTGGCGTCTGCTTCCTGAGTACTAGGATTAAAGGTGTGCACACGGGCCACTCATTTTCTTATAAGATCTTGTTGAAGAGCCATACCATTAACTTAAAATTTTTCATCAGTGCTTATATTTCAAAGATTTGGTCATTTCATGGTATTCCACTTTTCCTGTGGGTTCCTTTCTGTGCTTTTAATTTTCTTGATATTTCTTGATTATTTGCTCTAGATACTCGGCTTTATCTTTGTATCCTGATATTCTATCTTCTGCTTGATTTATTCTTCTTATAAAGTTTCCTTTGTATTTTCTAGTTAGGTTGTTGAGTTTTTCAGTTCTATTTTCATTGTATTAGCTTGAATCCATTCATATGTTTCTTTTTCTTTATTGAATTCCATTTTCAAGTCATGGGTTGTCTTCATCATTTTCATCAGCCTTATGTTTGTTTTCTTGTTTATCACTCAGGTATTTATTCTCCTTAAGTTCTTTCTCCTTAATTTTATCAAGTTGTTTCTTTGTGCCTTCTTTAAATTATTTGAATTCTGTGATTACATTTATGATTGGTCTTTTGAATTCTGTGTCCTGGCAGGTTTTAGAGGATAGATCCTGGCTAGACTTTTCATACTGCTTATAGTTTTTTGATAATAATCGGGCATTTGGAATTATTTTATTAGTTCTGTGTCTGATATAAACAGAATAGTTTGGGACAAAAGAAGAGAATGTGTGAGTTGGTTGGTCCTTGAGGTTTGCAGAGGCTTAGGTGAGATGAAGTCAGGTTGACAGAGGCACTGGACTTGTGTGTAGGATGTGTCCTGGTTGAAGTCTGAAGTGTGACAGTAGGTATAGCTGAATGAAGAGGTTAGATTTGGTATTTGAGGGACCTTTGGCTTGGGAGCAGGCAGGGTAGATAGGTCCTGGCAGAAGCCTAGAGGTTTGTTTTGGCATGGGCAAGAATGATTGGATTAGGTTGGGACACTGGATGTGAGACCTAGGCTAGATCTTTCAGGTTAGAGAGAGCACATGATGGGGAGGGGGTATGGTAGGGAAGGTCAGACAGACTTACTGGGCTAGAAGCTGGAGAAAGATGGGATATATCTGGCTGTGGAGAGAGGTTCTGCTCAATATATTTTAAAACTTTTATTTCTTTTCTGTGTGTGAATGTTTTGCTTGCATCATGCTTACATAGTGTCTGCAAGGACCATAAAGGTATTAGATTCTATGGAGCTGTAGTTACAAGGAAGACAAAAGCTGCCCTGAAGTAGCCTGCCATTTCAGGGGGACCTCCACTCTCCCACTACCTCTTCTCCACCTCCATCAGACTCCTTAACCACACAGGTAAGCTTCCCTTCCTTCACCTGTCTTCCTTGCTGGCTAAGCCTTCTGGGCCAAGCAGAGCTACCTTGATCAGCCTGCTTTCCCAGGGGGACCTCCATTTACCCACTGCCTTTCCCCCACCTATATCAGGCCTCAGACTCCTAAACCATAGAGATTAGCTTCCTTCTCTCCACCCATCTTCCCTACTCTCTGAGTCCTCTGGGTCAAGCCAAGCTGCCCTGAGCAGCCTGCTATCCCAGGGTGACATCTGTTCTCCTGCCACCTCTCTGGCTTCCTTCATCTGACATGAGGCTCCTGAACCAAATAGAACTGCAGGTCTGGAAACATACAGCCCAAGGGTAACTAACCATCAGAGGGCTGACACACCAGGACCATTGAGGTTCAGCCCTTCCCAATACCTACTACAACAAGAAAAACAAGGGACTATGGAGCGGGAGGTATTAGATAAGACTACCGGCAAGCTTCATGCGACACATCCAGTGTGGATCTATCTCCTCTGTCTCTACACCTCCAACCTCCTGCAGTGACCAGTTATTGTGTTCCCAGCGCTGGTTCGCTCTGGCACTAAGCCCAGCACTGTCGGATCACCTGGCTCCAGTGGGGTATTCTCATCTGAGCAGGCTCTCTGGCATGGCCAGAGCTTCTGAGCTCTCGTTGTGATCACGCCAGTCCCATGCAAAAATCCTTCACCCTGAGGTCAGTTGCCACAACACCCATCACCTGGTAAAATCTCTTGATGCTTGTAATTAACCAAACAGATTTCTATACCTGTTATTCTAACCTTATTATCATAACTAAATATGGCTAATTAAAGCCCCTCTGGTTCACGTCTACCTCCGTCTTTGCCTCCTTCTCTCTCCCTCCTCTCTCTCTCTCTCTCTCTCTCTCTCTCTCTCTCTCTCTCTCCAACTCTTAGCTCCGCCTCCCTTTTCCCTGTCCAATCACAGGCCTCCTGCTGCACTAATATTTAAATATATTCGACAGGGAAATTCCTGCCACATTTTTACCCTTTCTGTTAGAATAAACAAAAAACTTTCTCTCAAAGCATCAATTGAGCACTATTACCGTTTTGTAATTTATAAGGAATATGATAGACCTAACACCCAGTCCAACATTTTTGTCAATAAAATAGAACACTTTCCTCTATCCTAACTTAAAAGACTATAATTCTGCACCTGACTTATGTCTTGGTTTTAGACTGAATGCCATCTGAAAACCACTCTCTCAGTTCTGTTCTCTCAAAGTAAATAGCTTGGGTTGACTATAAGACAATAAGTAGTTTTTCAGTCCTGTCAGAAATCTGAGAAGAACCAACATATCTGAAGATATAGGAAGCCTAACATAGCTTCCAGAATTGAGATAAATTGTAGAGACAGCTGCCTACTCATACAGCCCCAGGAAGTCAGGAAGTCAGCTAACATAGCTTCCAGAATTGAGATAAATTGTAGAGACAGCTGCCTACTCATACAGCCCCAGGAAGTCAGGAAGTCAGCTAACATTGCTTCCAGAATTGAGATAAATTGTAGAGACAGCTGCCTACTCATACAGCCCCAGGAAGTCAGGAAGTTGGAACATCAGTCTTTAGCCTTCTGGCCCAGAATCATCTGACAGACCTTTGACAAACAGGAGTTTTTAAGGACTAGCCTACTCTGTTTTGGCAGAACTAAAATGTCCTAACCTGTAAATTGTGTCCTTTTTCTGGACAATATAGGTCTGCAGGAGAGAAAGGCAATTCTTGCCAAGTAGCAACCCAGCCACAATAATTTTGATGGCTAAAGACTTTCTAATGAATACAATCACCAAGACCCAGGGCAATATGACACCTCCAAAGCACAGTTACCCCACTACAGCAAGCCCTGGATATCCGAAAGCAACCAAAACACAAGAAAGTGACCTGGAATCCAATCTTATAAAGATGATAGAAGCCTTTCAAGAGGAAATGAATAAATCCCTTAAAGAAATACAGGAAAATACAATCAAACAGATAGAGGTTTTTAAAAGAGGAAACAAATCCCTTAAAGATATACAGGAAAATACAATTAAACAAGTGAAAAAAAGTCAATAAAACTGTGCAAGACCTGAAAGTGGAAACAGAAGCAATAAAAAAACCATAAACTGAGGAAATTCTGGAGATGGAAAGTCTAGGGAAGAGAACAGGAACAACAGATGCAAGCATCACCAACAGAATATAGGAGATAGAAGAGAGAATCTCAGGTGTAGAAGGTATAATAGAAGAAATTGATACATCAGTCAAAGAAAATGCTAAAGCTAAAAATTTCCTGACACAAAACATCCAGGAATCTGGGATATCATGAAAAGCCCTAACCTAAGAACAATAGGAAAAGAAGAAGAAGGTTCAGAGTCCCAGCTACAAAGCCCAGAAAATATTTTCAACAAAATCATAGAAGAAAACTTTTCCAACCTAAAGAAAGAGATGCTCATAAACATACAAGAAGCTTATAGAACACCAATTAGACTGGACCAGAAAAGAAAATCCTCCAGGCACATAATAATCAAAACACAAAATCTACAGAACAAAGAAAGAATATTAAAAGTGGCAAGAGAAAAAGACCAGGTAACATACAAAGGCAAACCTATCAGAATTATACATGACTTCTTAACAGAGACTAAAATCTATTAGGGCATGGACAGATATACTGTAACCTCTTATAAAACACAATGCTTGGCTGGGCGGCGGTGGCGTACGCTTTTAATCCCAGGATTTGGGAGGCAGAGGCAGGCGGATTTCTGAGTTTGAGGCCAGCCTGGTCTACAGAGTGAGTTCCAGGATAGCCCGGGCTATATATACAGAGAAACCCTGTCTCAAAAAACCAAAACCAAACAAACAAACAAACAAACAAACAAAAACAAAAAAACCAAAACAAAACAGTGCCAACCCAGACTACTATACCTAGCAAAACTCTCAATCACTATAGATGGAGAAAACAAGGTATTTCAAGATAAATCCAAATTTAAATGATATCTATCCACAAATCTAGTCCTACAGAAAATACTAGGAGAAAAACTCCAACCCATGAAGGATAACAACATCCAAGAAAACACTGGAAATAAGTAAAGCAATTCCATACCAGTGAAAACACACACAACCACACACACACAAACACAGATGCCAACACCACCAACATCAAAATAACAGGATATAAAAACCACTGGTTATTAGTATCTCTCAACATCAATGGACTCAGTTTTCCAATAACAAAACACAGGCTAACAGAATGAATGCAAAAAAAAAGGTTCCATCATTTTGCTGCATACAGGAAATGCATGTCAGTCAAAAAGAGAGACATTACCTTAGAATAAAGGGCAAGAAAAAATTTTCAAAGAAAAAAGACCCACGAAGCAAGCTGGAGTAGCCATTCTAATTTCTAATAAAATAGACTTTCATCCAAAATTAATCCAAAGAAACAGAAAGAGACACTTCATACACATCAAAGGAAAAATCTACCAAGATGATATCTCAATTCTGAACATCTGTGACCCAAACACAGGGGCACTCACATTTGTAAAAGAAACATTGTTAAAACTTAGACATTGAATCCTGTTGCATGTAAGTTTAAATACACATTAGCTCTTTCTTGAGAGCTCTGCCTGAGCTCCCTCAAGCTCTCTTAGCTAGGTCCACTAAGCAGCCAACAACCACCCTGGCTGTGCCCTTTCTCCTGTCCACCTTAGCCACTGCAGATGGAAAACACCAGACAGCCTTAATATTTTAAAACTAACTAGATAACTCAGTGTCTGGGCAAAGAATATCCTGCCCCATCTTCCTTGGTCTCCCACCCATTTTGGAGGCTACAAACTAGGTCGCCCCAGACTTACATGTCTGCCACTTCCTCTACTCCACTGCCTGCTCTGACTTCTCCCTCTAATACCCTTCTCTTTCTCCTGGGACACAGAAGTCCCACCTTTTCCCATTCACCCAGTGATTGGCTTCTGCCTCCTTTATTGACACAATCAAGAACCAATTAGGAATCAATACCTCCCACTACAGGACCCCACACATTAATAGTGGGAGACTTCAACATCCTACTCTCACCAATTGACAGGACATTCATACAAAAACTAAACAGAAATAATGAAACTAACAGACATTATGAATCAAGTGGATCTAACAGAAATTTATAGAATATTTCACCCAAACACAAAAGAATATACCTTTTTCTCAGCACTTCATGAATCCTTCTCGGAAACTGACCATATAGTTGGTCATAAAGCAAGCCACAAGAGATGCAAGAAAATTGAAATACCGGCTTGAGTCTTACGAGACCATCATGGATTAAAACTGGACTTCAACAACAACAACAACAGCTGAATACACTGGAAAGCTTACACACTCATGGAAACTGAACAACTACCTACTCAATAATCTCTGAGTCAGGGAAGAAATAAAGAAAAACATTCAAAGCTTTCAGCACCCAGATTGTGCACAGAGAGAGCTGAACTCCCAGGAGTGCTCTCCTAAGCCCACAGGTGAGATCACCACTTTTGCTCCAAAAACTGTCCAAAGCAGGATGCACCAGGAGTGCACAGGACATGGGAATAGCAGAGCAGCAGGGAACAGGATCCTTCCAGTCTCCATCTGCACTCCTGAGCTAAAGCTGTCCCATAGCCCTCTGCACCCAAATCCCACCTAGGAGAGAGAGCTATTCTCCCCAGTAGTGCTGCCACATCTAAGATCACAAGCTCACAGGCCCACAGGAGGAACAAGATTTAGTCAAAGATAGCAAGACCAACCAACACCAGAGATAAGCAGATGGCAAGAAGCAAGTGCAAGAACCTAAGCAACAGAAACCAAGGATACTTGGCATAATCAAAACTCAGTTCTTTCCACCACAGTAAGTTCTGGATACCCCAAAACACTAGAAAAGCAAGGTTTGGATTTAAAATCACTTTTCATGATGATGATAGAGGACTTTGTGAAGCATATAAACAACTTCGTTAAACAAATGCCGGAGAACACAGGTAAACAGATAGAAGCCCTTAAAGAGGAAACATAAAAATTCCTTAAAGAATTATAGGAAAACACTACCAAACAGGTGAAGAAATTGAACAAAACCATCCAGGGTGTAAAATGGATATAAATAACTCCCTTAAACAAATACAGGAGAACACAGGAAAAAGGTAGAAGCCCTTAAAGAGGAAACACAAAAATCCCTTAAAGAATTACAGGAAAACACAACCAAACATGTGAAGGATTTGAACAAAACCATCCAGGGTCTAAAAATGGAAGTAGAAACAATAAAGAAATCACAAAGGGAGACTGCACAGGAGGTAGAAAACCTAGAAAAGAGATCAGGAGTCATAGACACAAGCATCACCGACAGAATACAAAAGATAGAAGAAAGAATCTCAGGTGCAGAAGATACCACACAAAACATTTACACAACTGTCAAAGAAAATGCAAAATACAAAAAGTTCCTAACCCAAAACATGCAGGAAATCCAGGACACAATGAGAAGACCAAACATAAGGATAATAGGTATAGATGAGAGTGAAGATTCTCAACTTAAAGGACCAGTAAATATCTTCAATGGAATTATATATATAAAAAAAATTTCCCTAACCTGAAGAAAAAGATGCCCATGAACATACAAGAAGCCTACAGAACTCCAAATAGACTAGACCAGAAAAGAAATTCCTCCTGTCACATAATAATCAAAACATCAAATGCACAAAAACAATGAAAGAATATTAAAACTAGTAAGGGAAAAAGGTCAAGTAACATAAAAAGGCAGACCTATCAGTGTTACACCAGACTTCTCAACAGAGACTAAAAGCCAGAAGATCCTGGGCAGATGTCACACAGACCCTAAGAGAACACAAATGCCAAGCCAAGCTAGTATATCCAGCAAAACTTTCAATCAAATCCAGCCCAACAAAGGATAATAGATAGAAAACTCCAATACAAGGAGGGAAACTGCACCCTAGAAAAAGCAAGAAAGTAATCTTCTTCCAAGAAACCCAAAAGAAAACAAAATTCCACCTCAAACAACAAAAATAACAGGAAGCAACAATCACTTTTCCTTAATATCTCTTAACATCAATGGACTAAAGTCCCCAATTAAAGGACCTAGACTAACAGACTATGTGTAAAAAGGACCCAACATTCTGCTGCATACAGGAAATGCACCTCATTGACAAAGACAGACACTACCTCAGAGTAAAAGGCTGGAAAACAATTTTCCAAGCAAATGGCCCCAAGAAACAAGCTGTAGTAGGCATTCTAATATCAAATAAAATCGACTTTCAACCAAAAGTTATCAAAAAAGGTAAGAAAGGACACTTCATACACATCAAAGGAAAAATCTGCCAAGATGAAATCTCAGTTCTGAATATCTATACTCCAAGTGCAAGGGTACCCACATTCATAAAAAAAAAAAAGTTTACTAAACCTCAAAGCACACATTTTACCTCATACAGTAACAGTTGGAGACTTTAATACCTCTCTCATCAATCGATAAGTCATGGAAACAGAAACTAAACAGAGACACAGTGAAACTAAGAGAAGTTATGAACCAAATGGATTATATACATATACATATGCATATACATATACATATACATGAAACATTTCATCCTAAAAAGAATATACTTTCTTCTCAGCATCTCATGGTACCTTCTCCAAAATTGACCATATAACTGGTCACAAAACAGGCCTCAACAGATTCAAGAAGATTGAAATAATCCCATGCATCCTATCAGATCACCAGGGACTAAGGCTGTTCTTCAATAACAAAAAAAAAAAAAAAACAACAACAAAAAAAACCACCACCACCAACAACAACGGAAAGCCCACATACACACAGAAGCTGAACAACGTTCTACTCAATGATAACTTGGTCAGGGAAGAAATAAAGAAATTAAAGACTTTTTAGAATTTAATGAAAATCAAGGTACAACATATCAATACTTATGGGACACAATGAAAGCAGTGCTAAGAGGCAAATGCATAGCTCTAAGTGCCTCCAAAAAGAAACTGGAGAGAGCATACACTAGTAGGTTGATAGTGTACCTGAAAGCTCTAGAACAAACATAATCAAATACACTCAAGAGGATTAGATGGCAGGAAATAATCAAATTCAGGGCTAAAATCAACCATGTAGAAACAAACAAACAAACAAACAAACAAACAAAAAACATATACAAAGAATCAACAAAACCAGGAACTGGTTCTTTGAGAAAATCAACAAGATAGATAGCCAGTGCCAGATAATTAGTGCAGGACTAATCAAAGGCACAGAGACAGAATCCAAATTAACAAAATCAAAATTGAAAAGGGAGACATAACAATAGAAACTTAGGAAATTAAAAAAATTATCAGATCCTACTACAAAAGCCTATACTCAACAAAACTGGAAAATCTGGATGAAATGGACAATTTTCTAGACTGATACCAGGTACCAAAGTTAAATCAGGAGAAGATAAACCATCTAAACAGTCCCATAACCCTTAAAGAAACAGCAGTATTCATTAAAAGTCTTCCCACCAAAAAAAGGCCAGGGCCAGATGGTTTTAGTGCAGAATTCTTTCTGACCTTCAAAGAAGACCTAATACAAATACTCTTCAAACTATTCCACAAAATAGAAACAGAACACTACCCAGTTCATTCTATGAAGCCACAATTATCCTTATACCTAAACCACACAATATCCCAACAAAGTAAGAGAACTTGAGACAACTTTTCCTTTACAAATATTGATACAGAAATACTCAATAACATTCTCGCAAACTGAATCCAAGAAGACATCAAAACAATCATTTGTTGTGATCAAATAGGCTTCATCCAGGGACGCAGGGATAGTTTGATCTATGAAATTCTATCTAATCCACCATGTAAACAAACTGAAAGAAAAAAAATCACATGAGTATCTCATTAGACAATGAAAAAGCTGTTGATAAATCAAACATCCCTTCATATTAAAGATATTGGAGAAATCAGGGATACAGGACACATACCTAAACATAATCAAAGCAATATACAGCAAGCCAATAGCCAACATCAAAGTAAATGCTGATAAACTTAAACCATTTCCAGTATTGAAGTTCTATCTAGAGCAATAAAACTACTAAAGGACAAATTGGAAACGAATAAGTGAAAGTATCACTATTTAGGAATGATAAGATAGTATACATAGGGGATCCCAAAAATTCTGCCAGAGAACTAATACAGCTGATAAACAACTTCAGCAAAGTGGTTGGATATAAAATCAACACAAAGAAATCAGCAGCCCACCTTTATGTAAATGATAAACAGGATGAGAAAGAAATTAGGGAAACAACATCCTTTACAATGGCTACAAATGATGTAAAATATTTTGGTGTAATTCTAACCTAACAAGTGAAAGATCTGTATGACAACAACTTTAAGTCTCTAAAAACTGAAGTTGAGGAAGATATCAGAAGATGGAAAGATCGTCCATGATTATGGATAGGTAGGATTAACATAGAGAAAATGGCCATCTCACTAAAAGCAATCTATGGATTCAATGCAATTTCCATCAAAATTCCAACTCAATTTTTAGGGACTTTGAAAGAGCAGTTCTCCCTTCCTGTCTGTGCCTGTGCCTGGAGCTATCCCAGGGCATCAGCTCTGTACCCAATCCCCTAAAACCCAGAGGAGGCTGGACTCCCAGTAACAACAATATCTTCATAAAATAAACAATATCTCATAAAATAAAAAGGGAGATATATCCCCATATACCACAAATTTATTTAAATCATGTTCTTTTTATTTTAATTTTTTTAAAAAATTGGGATACCAAGGAACTTTCTGCTGAATGTCTATGGCACTCTACAACTAGGCATACTTATGCCTAGGTGAAAAGGAAGGATCCACTTACTGGCATATGGCATGATCTCAATCAGGTATTTAATATGGGGGAAGAGAGCACGTTTGTGTTTTTTTCTGAAGAATGCTGAAGGAACATGGTGGCTACCAGAGCGATGGGTGAGATATTCTGATGCCAGGACAAAGAACGATGCTGACCTGTGAGTTTGCTGAGTGCCCTGACAATGGGGACTGGGAAGTTGTATTGGACATATCTACCTGACCCACCTTTGCTTGGCTATATCCCAGATGGGATCATCTGCCTTGCCTCAAGTTTTTAGACCTTGTGGAGCAGAGACTCAAAAAGAGAAGTCATAATGACCTTTGTATTTTTCTTAAATGTGACCAGTTATTTGGACTCAATCTTGTACTGGTCTAGGAATCAATCTAGTATTGTAAATAACAGTCTTCGTTTGGAAGGCTGGTTCTGGACATTTTCAGAGACATATTTGAAAGTTAGCTTCAGTTCTCTATGATGTTATGTTAGCAGGAGATAAAATTGGGACAGGATCTAGATTTCAAACAGATGTAAACACATGTGTTGAGGCTCTTTCAATTGTCAAGTTAAAGTTACTTTTGTTTTGTCTACAGTATTTAATGTAAAGTTGCATTGATTGTACAGCTTCTAATTGTTAGTGTGTTGAAATCTGGCATGTCAGTTATGGAGGTCTATCAACCAGCTTTTGTTTTATTTCCCTGAATATCACAGAACCTTGATATTCTGAAAAAAGCTTGCAAGTACTGGAAGAAGTGAGTCAGGCTTTAAGCAGAAGCAAGAGGGTAGTGGGCTTGATTATTGCTGGTATAACAGCTTTAATTACATTAATTGCTAGCACCACTGCTTCTGCAATTGCTTTGATACAAGAAGTTAAGACAGCTACTTTTGTTAATCATTTAGCAAAAAAAAGTGTTACTAATGTGTTGAATATGCAAGAGGATTTAGAAAGGTGTTTGGAACAACTGATTGATGCTCTTTATCCTATCCAAATTATTGGAAGGAGGTTCAGAGTTTAAGAGTAAGGAGACATCTCGAGTGTCATGCCAAATACCAATGGATTTGTGTTACTTCTAAAATTTACAATGATTGTCATTACATTAGGAAAGAGTATTTGACATAATTTTAACACCTCTCTGGATGTTTTAACTTTGCATAGTGAGATTATGAATTTAAAGAATACTGCACTGCTGAGCATTGATGTGGTAGATACTGCTGATAAAATTATCCATAGCCTGAGGTCAGTATTTGCATTTTGGTCAAGCTTCAAGAATGGCATATATAGCTTGATCATGTTACCCCTTTTTGTCCTGGAAATACTTTTATTCCTGCCTATCGTGTTAAAGCTTGTCTTTAACAACATCAACATGTTGGTAGCCAAAGTACAAGGCTTTAACCTGACAATGGACCCCCAGATAGAGTTATTAATTTGACAGGCTGGCAAGCCAAGGACAGGTAAGATTCTGCACAGAGCCTTACTAACCTAAGACAGAAGTACATTGCTTTTGATAATGCATATTTCATGACAGGTAAAGAAGGTATTCTTGTCAGAATGACTTAAGATAGGATTAGTCGGGCCGGGCAGTGGTGGCGCACGCCTTTAATCCCAGCACTTGGGAGGCAGAGGCAGGTGGATTTCTGAGTTCGAGGCCAGCCTGGTCTACCGAGTGAGTTCCAGGACAGCCAGGGCTACACAGAGAAACCCTGTCTCGAAAAACCAAAAAAAAAAAAAAAAAGATAGGATTAGTCTTGTTTATGAAATAAAAAAGAGGGTGAGGCGGACAGCTTTTGGGGCTGCTTGGCAAGACTCTGACATGGGCCAAGGACAAGGAAATGGGATGCTTACCAGGAATATGGCATTTGTCAAGGACAAGGAAGTGGGCTTCAGGCAGGAATCTGACATTAGGCTAGAACAAGGAAGTAATTCCAGGCAGGAATCTAAATTTTATGCTAGAACAAGGAAGTAGGCTTCACACATGAAAATGACTTTAGGCTAGGACAGGGAATTCGCTCAGATATTTTGGTGATTGTGATAAGCCCTTAGCAACAGTGATCATGGGAGTGTTCATAGAATTTTGTTTATTGCCTTGCTTGTTCTTTGACTATTTGTGTTTGTTGTCTTGCTTGTTCCTTGACTATTTGCATCTACTGTATTGCTAGTTCCTCAACCTAGAACTGACCTTAATGCTTGTATGTAATTAAAATGGTATAAAAACAAAAAGAGGGAGGAGGGGTGGGATAGGGGTTTTCTAGGGAGGGGAAATGTGGAAAGAAGATAGCATTTGAAATGTAAATAAATGAAATATCCAATAAAAAAGTAAAAGAAAAACCAAAAACCAACCAACCAAACAAAAAGAGCAATTCTCAACGTTATATGGAAAAACAAAGAAACAAAACCCCAGGAGAGCCAGTCCTGAATAATAAAAGAATCACTGGAGGAATCACCATCCCTGACCTCAAGGTGTACTACAGAGCAATAGTAATAAAAACTGCATGGTATTTGTACAGAAACAGACAGATTGATCACTAGAATAGAACTCAAGACCCAGAAATAAATTCACACATCTATGGACACTTGATTTTTGACAAAGAAGCCAATACCATACAATGGAAAAATGAAAACATCTTCAACAAATGGACTAACTGGATGTCTACATGTAGAAGAATAAAAATAGAATCATACTTATCACCCTGCACAAAGCTCAAATCCAAGTGGATCAAGGACCTCAACATAAAACCAGATACACTAAATCTCACAGAAGAGAAAATGGGTAATATCCTTGATCACATTGGTACAGGAGACAATTTCCAGAACAGAAAACAATGGGATAGGCACTAAGATCAACAATTGATAAAATGGACCTCATGAAACTGCAAAGCTTCTGAAAGGCAAAGGATACTGTCAATAGGACAAATCAGCAACCTGCATATTGGGAAAGGATCTTCACCAACCCTACATCTGACAGAGAGCTAATACCCAAAATTTACAAAGAACTCAAGAAGTTAGACAACAAACCAAATTACCCAATTATGAAATGGGGTACAGAACTAAACAAACAATTCTCAACAGAGAAATCTCAAATGCCCAAGAAGCACCTAAAGAAATGTTCAAAGTTTTTAGCCATCAGGAAAATGCAAATCAAAACAATTCCTGTCTTACACACATCAGAATGGCTAGGTGGGAGTGCAAACTTGTACAACCACTTTGGAAATGAATTTGTTGTCTTTTTTCAGAAAACTGGGAATAGTTCTCCCTCAAGACCAACTATACCACCCTTGGGCATATACCCAAAAGATGATCCACCATTCCACAAAGACACTTGCTCAACTATGTTCATGCAGCCTTATTCATAACAGCCAGAAACTGGAAAAACCTAGATGTTCCTCAACTGAAGAATGGATAAAGAAAATATGGTACATTTATACAATGGAATACTATTCAGCTATTAAAAACCAAGACACTGTGAATTTTGCAGGTAAATGGATGGAACTTGAGAATACTATCCTGAGTGAGGTAACCCAGACCCAAAAGGACATGCGTGGTATGTACTCACTTATAAGTGGATATTAGCTATAAAATACAGGTCCGTGTTACACTCCACAGACCTCAAAAAGCTAAATAAGAAGGAAGGCCCAAGGAATGAAGCTGGAATCACACTTAGAATGGGGAGTAAAATAGTCATAGGAGGCAGATGGAGGTAGGGAACTGGGAGAGAGGGGGAAAGGGGGAATTCAGGATCAGATGTGGAGAAGGACAGGAAAAATGGCTAAACGGCCATAAAAATGAATGGAAATCTACAACTGATGGGGGTGAAGAGGTGGGCGGAATCTCTAGGATGAGACAGAGACCTGGGATAAGTGATGTTCTCTAAAATCAATGGTGGTGACCTTAGCTGTGACTCAGTACATTGGTGATATAGAACCTGAAGAAGTCACCTCCTGTAGCCAGACATGAACCTCAGTACAGTGATAGAGACACCAACCCACTCACAAAACTTTTAACCCAAAATTTATCCTGTCTACAAGAAATGCAGGCAAGGGGGATGGATCAGTGACTGAAGGGATGGTAACCAATAATTGGCCCAACTTGAGAGCCATCCCATGGGAAAGCAACAATCACTGACACTATTAATGATACTTTGTTATGCTTGCAGACAGAATTCTAGTATGGTTGTCCTCTGAGAGGCTCCATCCAGGAGCTGACTCAGACAGATACAGATACCCACAGCCAAACAGTGAATGGAGCTTGTGATCTCTTATGGAAGAATAGGAGGAAGGAATAGGCCCTGAAGGTGATATGAGCTCCACAGGACGACCAACAGAGTCAACTAACCTGGACCCCTTGAGGCTCTCAAAGACTGAATCACTAACCAAAGAGCATACACGAGCTGGATCTAGGCCTTCCTGTTCATATGTAGCAGATGTACAGTTTGGCCTTCATGTGGGTCCTGAACAACTGGAACGGAGGGTATCCCTCAAGCTGTTACCTGTTTATGGGATATGTTCTTCTAGCTGGGATGTCTTGTCTGGCCTCAGTGGGAGAGGATGTGCCTAGCCTTGCAGAGACTGGAAGTGCCAGGGAGATACCTGGTGTGTGTGTGGAAGGGAAGAGAAGGGACGAGGGAGGGGGGAAGGATTGTGGGAGGGTTACTGACAGGGAGGCAGTGAGGGAGATGAAAAGTGAATAAGTAAAAAAATAAAATTAAATTAAAAAATAGTTCAGAGACACCATGTGAATGCTAGAAATCAGACCTAGGTCCTCTGGAAGAGCAGCCAGTACTATTAAATGCAGAGCCATCTCTCCAGCTCTCTTGATTAGGATTTTTAGATAATTCCCTTCCCTGTGCTTTGGTAGGTCCCTGGAGGTACTTCATACTTATGCTGATTGTTTAAAAAAAACTTGAAAGGAATTCTAGGTAAATCTCTAGAGCTATTTTTTTTGTGTGTGTGTATTTCTATCTACTCTGGCACTCTCTCCTATAAATTTTTAGTTGTTTTGGATTCCTTGAAATTTCAACTGTCTCTTTCAAGGAAAGCACTGGTGTAGATTTAACTTGTCTCTTCCTGGGATGTGACCTAGAAACTCTTTGCTAGCACTAAGAAGGTACCATTCTAAGACTCACTTCATTGATTTTTGTTTTCTCAGGGATAACTGACTTGTGATGCTCACAAGTTTTCATTTTCAGACATTTTAATATCTGAAAACAAGCTTCATGTATTTTGTTCAGTTTTTTACTAGTTTCAGGTGAGAGGGCAAATAAATCTTTTCATCCCATGTTTGCTGGAGACAGAGGTCTATTTTATTTTGGTTTTGGTTTTAATTGTTGGGGTTCAGGAATCACCCCACAGACTACTCAGACAGATCTCAGCCAAACAGGGAGAATTTATTGAACACACACCCTGGGTCTAATTGATCAGGGACACCGTTTCCAAGAGGCAGGATAGTAAAAAAACCACAGAAGCTCATAGCAACCATAAAAGCTCATATGTAGGTACAGGAAGCACTGAAGGGTTGTTGTGGCAGTTGGTTTGGGCCTAAGCTTATTGTAGTTAACTATACAAAGAAATTCTAACTGACCTTTATAGTCATCAGCTCTAAAGGATGTCAAGGGTCTGTGGAATTTTCAAGAATACCAAAGCATAGAACTTAATAAGATATACAGTTAATGGTTAACTTGGGCGTGAAAAAAGGTCCTTTGTAATAATTTAAGATAGCTGAGTATAGGCATAAAATAAAATGGCTACAGAAATGTCAGAAAGTCAGAAGTTATCTAGGTATTAACATTAATATAAACTAAATTTTAAAGTTCTTTGAATAGTGAGCTAGGCATTGTGGTGCATGCTTATAGTTCAGCACTAGAGAGGTAGAGACAGACAGATATCTGTGAGTTCAAGGCTAGTCTGATCTATATAGTGTGTTTCAGACCATCTAGGACTACATAGTGAGATGTTGTCTAGAAACAAAACCAAAGCAAAGCCATATATTCATTGTTTTGTAGTTCAAAAACTAGTGTCTTAGTTACTTTTCTGTTGTTGATATAAAATACCCAGACAAAAACAACTTAATGGAGAAAGGATTTATTCTGGTTCACAGTTCAAGAATATCATCCACGATGTCAAGAAAGTGACAGTAGCAGGAGCTTGAAGCAGTTCGTCACATTGCATCCATAGTCAGGAAGAAGGTAGTGATTGACACTCAGCTCACTTTCTTCTTCTTCTTTTTTTAAGTTTATTTATATTTTTCAAATCATAATTTTTACTTATTCACACAGGGGTTATAAACACAAAAAGGCCGGGTGTGGGGAAGGGGATGACACTGGGGCGTGGGTATTCAGGGGGAATACAGATATCTTTCAGAACAGGGTATCTGCTGGGTGAAGGTTCAGGGGACAGGTCACTATGACTCTGCTTATGGTTCACTTGTCCTTATCTAAGTTGGTATTATCTGCCAAGGCTACCTATTTACAAGGTCTATGACTACTCAGGTTGGTAAATTGTCACAAAAACTGCCTGTTTACAATAGCTTATAGCCATCTGTTTCAATGTTTTTCCACAGAGACCCAAGACTTGGTGTTAGTATACATGTATGACCAGCCTATTGCTGATTTTAGGCCTATGACTGATTTTAGGCCTTCAGTATGTAAGCAGGGATTTCCCTGACATCTCCTCCCTTCTCTAAGTATAGATGGGCTGTGGAAAATCTAATCTTGCGAAGGCAGGAATAGAGGCCTGACCTCCAGTAATTGAAGCAGACTTTGTAATGGCTCAGGTCCTCCTGTTGTTGTCCAGTGAAGCATGAGGGCCATACCCGTCCTGCTGTCTTTTTCCTGGAGAGGGGATACTTTTGACATCAACCCCTATGCAGTCAGGCTTGTCCCTCAGGTAACCCAGAGAGATATTTTTAACTTTTATTGATACTCCCTTGCAGTGCTTAGCCTTGCAGCCTAAGCAAGAATTCAGGTCGCCTGTCAGAGGGGGTTTTGGGCAGCTCACTTTCTTCAATCTTCTATAATTCAGGATCCATTAGGAATGGTGCCATCCACAGGAAATAATCAAACTCAGGGCTGAAATCAACCAAATAGAAACAGAAAGAACAATATAAAATTTCAATAAAACCAGGAGCTGGTTCTTTGAGAAAATCAACAAGATAGATAAACCGTTAGCCAGATTAACCAGAGGCCACAGAGACAGTATCCAAATTAATAAAATCAGAACTGAAAATGGAGACATAACAACAGAAACTGAAGAAATGCAAAAAATCATCAGATCTTATTACACAGGCCTATACTCAACAAAACTGGAAAACCTGGATGAAATGGACAATTTCCTAGACAGATACCAGGTACCAAAGTTAAACCAGGAGCAGATAAAACATCTAAATAGTCCCATAGCCCCTAAGGAAATAGCAGCAGTCATTAAAAGTCTCCCCACAAAAAAAAGCCCAGGACCAGATGGTTTTAGTGCTGAATTCTATCAGACCTTCAAGGAAGACCTAATACCAATTCTCTTCAAACTATTCCACAAAATAGAAACAGAAGGAACACTATCCAATTCATTCTATGAAGCTACAATTACACTCATACCCAAACCCCACAAAGACCCGACAAAGAAAGAGAATTTCAGACCAATCTCCCTTATGAACATCGATGCAAAAATACGCAATAAAATTCTAGCAAACCAAATTCAAGAACACATCAAAACAATCATCCATCATGATCAAGTAGGTTTTATCCCAGGAATGCAGGGATGGTTCAATATTCGGAAATCAATCAATGTAATCCACTATATAAACAAACTCAAAGGAAAAAAAAACACATGATCATCTCACTAGATGCTGAGAAAGCATTTGACAAAATTCAACATCCCTTCATGATAAAAGTCTTGGAAAGATCAGGAATTCAAGGCCCCTACCTAAACATAGCAAAAGCAATTTACAGCAAATCAGTAGCCAACATCAAGCTAAATGGAGAGAAACTTGAAACAATCCCACTAAGATCAGGGACTAGACAAGGCTGCCCACTCTCCCCCTACCTATTCAATATAGTACTGGAAGTCCTAGCCAGAGCAATTAGACAACAAAAAGAAGTCAAAGGGATACAAATATGAAAGGAGGAAGTCAAAATATCACTATTTGCAGATGATATGATAGTATACTTAAGTGACCCCCAAACTTCCACCAGAGAACTCCTAAACCTAATAAACAACTTCAGCAAAGTGGCTGGTTATAAAATCAACTCAAACAAATCATTAGCCTTCCTCTACATGAAAGATAAACTGACTGAAAAAGAAATTAGGGAAATGACACCCTTCACAATTGTTGCAAATAATATAAATTACCTTGGTGTGAATCTAACCAAGCAAGTAAAAGACCTGTACGACAAGAACTTCAAGTCTCTGAAGAAAGAAATCGAAGAAGATCTCAGAAGATGGAAAGATCTCCCATGCTCATGGATTGGCAGGATTAATATAATAAAAATGGCCATCTTGCCAAAAGCAATCTACAGATTCAATGCAATCCCCATTAAAATCTCAACTCAATTCTTCACTGAGTTAGAAAAGGAAATTCTCAAATTCATATGGAATAACAAAAAACCCAGGATAGCGAAAACTATTCTCAACAATAAAAGAACTTCTGGAGGAATTACCATCCCTGACCTCAAGCTGTACTACAGAGCAATAGTGATAAAAACTACCTGGTATTGGTACAGAGACAGGCAGGAAGATCAATGGAATAGAATTGAAGACCCAGAAATGAACCCACACTCCTATGGTCACTTGATCTTTGACAAAGGAGCTAAAACTGTCCA
>NW_021604706.1:495545-529649 GCF_004785775.1 Grammomys surdaster
GAAAGAAAGAAAGAAAGAAAGAAAGAAAGAAAGAAAGAAAGAAAGAAAGAAAAGACCAAAGGACAGGAGTGGAAAGTGGGAAATGAAGCCATCAACATGCCTAACAAAGCACAAAGGGATGCTAGTAGGACCTTCTGTGTAGGCAGTGTGTGCTAAGCTGAGAGGAGGCAGGCAACTGCTCTGTGGCATCCAGTGATGGGACTCTCTTCTGGCCCACAAGCCTTGCCTGGTTGCTTCCTGCTGGTGCCTGTTGTAGAGTTGGCCCAAGGCTTGGGGGAGGGAATTGTGGCTTGGTGAGGAAGGAATTGTCTTTACCAGAACACTGGCTCCTCATTCTCCAGAACCAGTTATTATAGCCTTTCTGGGGAGACAGATAATTCTGTTAAAATGATATGAGCTTTTGCCAGCCCCATTTCAGCCTCTTAACCTCCTGGCAGCTGCTTCTGGAGCAGTGCAGAGCTGGCTGAAACACTTTCCATAGCACAACAGAGCAGGCACTAATCCCACAAACTGGCTGCCAAGCAGGAAAAAAAAAAGAAAAGAAAGAAAGAAAAAGAAAAATACTGTCTCCCAAAGTCGCAGCTGAGTTCTGAGCTGTGAGTAGTTGCCTTTTTTGACTTTCTGACCCACAGAATAGGGAAGAAATGACTGAGATTGCAAGGTGTGTGTGTGAGAGGGCGGGCGTCACACTCTTTCTCTGCCCTCTTCCTTCCTAATTCCTAACACCATTGCCTCACTCCTGGGTCTATGGTGAGATTCCTGTCTTTCCATCCACTGCCTCCTTCCCTTTATGAAGTGCTGGGGCATCAACGCGAAGCAGGCTAGGAAGTGCTCTGCCCCACAGCTGCGTCTCCAGCCTTCTGGACTTTTTTTTTTTTTTTTTTAAATCACAACTCTTTCATGCCCTTCCTCTCAGCCCAGATTTGCCCTTCCTTCTTTCTGATTCCTCTGCTCCTATTGGAAAGAGAAGTCCTTACTTCTCTCTCATTGCACAGACATCTAGGTGGATAATTATGTTTAACATAACAAAAACCTAATAGTGAACACACACAAAACAGATGCTTGCAGACAGGAGCCTAGCATAACTGTCCTCTGAGAGGTGCCACCCAGCAGCTGATGGAAACTAATGCTGAGACCCCCGGCCAAATATTATATAGATCTCAGTGGAAGAGTTGGGGGAAGGATTGAGGGACCAGAAGGGGATAGGGCCTCCACAGGAAGACCAAAAGTCAACTAATCTGGACACTTGGGGGCTCTCAGAGACTGAATCACCAACAGAAGAGCAAACATGGGCTGGCCCTAGCTCTTCCTGTCCCTCCTAACATATATGTAGCATATGTGCGGCTTAGTCTTTATGTGAGTCTCTCAACAACTGGAGCTGAGGGTGGGAGGCTGTCTCTGTGTTTGTTGCCTGCCTGTAGCTCTTGTTCTGGGCTTCCATGTCTGGCCTCAGTGGGAGAGAAGGTGCCTAGGCCTACAGTGACTTGATGTGCCATGGTAGGGTGATACCTTCTCCGGAGTACCCCTATGTGTTAGTACTTCAATATCTGAGACTTGAAAATAAACATGAATATTGATTCACACTTTTGGTTTCATTTTGTTTTGAGACAAGATCTTGCAGTGTGTTCCAAGTTGACTTTAAAAATGGTTGCCTCAACCCCCACCTCAACTTCAACCTCGTTACAGAAGCAGGCTACAGGGGCTATACTTCAGCTGCTTTGTTATAAATTTAGCACCATGAAGGCATGTGAAACTGTTACATTTGCTTGAAAGAGTTTAAAATCAATGGTGAATGGTGATCTTGGCATCTCTGACAGTCAGGACCATTCTCAGGCTACTTTATGCATATCAAGGAGACAATCCCATATTTTAATATGGGATTTTTATCTGTATTTCTTTTATTTTCTACTTAGTCCATATTAATATTTTTTAAGATTCTACAATGAATGCATCAATATTATTGAAATTATATATATAAATATATATACATATATACATATATATATATATATATATATATATATATATATATATATATATATGTATACACATACATACATATATGCTCTAAAAACTCTCTCTGTAGACCAGACTGTAGTAGAAAATTACTTGAACCTGGCCCAGGGTTTTTACTCCACCTTTGATTATTGTGTTACTAGATGAAAGACACACTCAGCCTTTGTATTTTTAATAAGGCTTCAGCATCACAAGAGCTGGGGAGATATCTAGCCTCCATGCTATTAGAATCTACTTTCCTATTGATAACCCTGAGTTATTACTTACTATGTTTCATCTGTGCTACTCTCAGCTCCAATTAGGCAGCCCTCAGGGCTATGCTCTCTTGATTCTTAACTGATAGCCTCTTCCTTTCTGCTCCTGTATGGTCCACTTCTTCCACTTCTCTGATCCCACTTAAACCCCATCTATGTCTCTTCTGCCTAGCTATTGGTTGTTGGCATCTTTATTTACCAATCACAATTAACTAGGGACAGGGTCACTCAGCTAGCATCTAAGTTCGGACCCTCTCGTCTCTGGGGCAACCATTTGGAGGTCCAAGTTAGCATTAGATTACAAGAAGCATCAGGCTAACCCACTACACTAGGCTGTCCTCAAACTCACAGAGATCCATCTGCCTCTGACTCCCAAGTTCTGGGATCAAAGGCATGCACTACCATATCTGACTATTTATTTTTGTTGTATGTGCATGAGTGTTTTACCTACATGTATGTCTGTGTATTACATGCTACAGTGTCCAAGGAAGCCAGGAGAGGGTGTTAGATCACATGGAACTGAAGTTACAGATGGTTGTGAGGTGCCATGGAAAAACCAGCGCCTGTAGCCACTTTACAATTCTGAAAATATTTTTAAAGTTCCAAATCAACACTTGTTAAGGACAGAAATATAGTTTTGGAGATTCTGAATTCAACCACTGGCAATACTTTATCTTTATTTCTATTCTTTCTTTGTAAACTCTTAGTTAAAAAAAAAAACTCCAATTCAAAATACAAAAACTCAAAATACTCAAACTATCCGGTTACAAAATACTCTTTATCTGGTCATAAGTGTTTTCTTATGGTGTAATCACTTTCTATGAAATATTTCTTTCTGCCTGGTCTTTTCTGCTGGGGAAGACTCCTAGCTGATCTGTTCCCATGAAGATTCCATATTCTGACCCATCCCAGAGGATCCGCTACACTCAGAGCAGTTGAAGATCCACTGCACCCAGAGCAGTTGACTCCTAGCTGGTCTGCTCCCATGAACACACAATATCCTGACCCATTGGCACTGATTCCTTCCAATCTGAGCCAGTGCACTGAGCAGACCTTGGGCGCTACCTCTGCAATGAATCCCACAACACCCAGAGGCAGCTAGACTCCCAGGAGCTCTAACACACCCAAGTTCATAGGATTACAGGATCCCAGAGGCAGACTCACTCCCAGGAGTTCTAACACACCCAGGATCTCAGAATCACAGGATCACAAAGGCAGCTGGATTCTGAGGAGTTCTGACACAACCAAGACAACAGGAGAAACAGACTCCAGTCAGAGACAGTGAGTAAAGGTAGCACTAGGAATAACCAGATGACAGAAGGCAAGTGCAAGAACATAAACAACAGAAGTCAAGGTTACTTGGCATCATCAGCACCTAGTTTTCCCACCATAGCAAGTCCTGAATACCCCATCACACCAGAAAAGCAAGATTCAGATTTAAAAATCACTTCTCATGATGTGATAGAGGACGTTAAGAAGGACATAAATAACTCCATTAAAGAAATACAGGAGAACACAGGTAAACAGGTAGAAGCCCTTAAAGAAGAAATACAAAAATCCCTTAAAGAATTACAAGAAAACACAACCGAAAAGGTAAAGGAATTGAACAAACCATCCAGGATCTAAAAATGGAAGTAGAAACAATAAAGAAATCACAAAGGGAGACTACCCTGGAGACAGAAAACCTAGGAAAGAGAGCAGGAGTCATACATGCAAGTATCACCAACAGAATACAAGACATAGAAGAGGGAATTTCAGGTACAGAAGATACCACGGAAAGCATTGACACAACTGTCAAAGAAAATGCAAAATTCAAAAAGCTCCTAACCCAAAACATCTAGGAAATCCAGGACACAATGAAAAGACAAAAATCTAAGGATAATAGGTATAGAAGAGAGCAGGGATTCCCAACTTAAAGGGCCAGTAAATATCTTCAACAAAATTATAGAAGAAAACTCCCCTAACCTAAAGAAAGAGATGCCTATGAACATACAAGAAGCCTACAGAACTCCAAATAGACTAGATCAGAAAAGAAATTCCTCCTGTCACATAATAATCAAAACGCCAAATTCACAAAACAAAGAAAGATTACTAAAAGCAGGGAAAAAGGTCAAGTAACATATAAAGGCTGACCTATCAGAATTACACCTAATTTCTTATGAGAGACTATAAAAACCGGAAGACACTGGACAGATGTCATATAGACCCTAAGAGCACACAAATGCCAGCCCAGGCTACTATACCCAGCAAAACTCTCAATTACCTTGCATGGAGAAACCAAGATATTCCATGACAAAACCAAATGTACACAATATCTTTTCAGAAATACAGCCCTATAAAAGATAATAGAGTGAAATCTCAACACAAGGAGGGAAATTATACCCCAGAAAAAGCAAGAAAGTAATCTTCAAACAAACCCAAAAGAAGATAGCCACACAAATATAACTCCACCTCTAATAACAAAAAATAACAGAAAACAACAATCACTTTTCCTTAATATCTCTTAACATCAATGGATTCAAGTCCCCAATAAAAAGAGATGGACTGGATATGTAAACAGGACCCAGCACTCTGCTGCATACAGGAAATGCACCTCAGTGACAAAGACAGACACTACTTCAGAATAAAAGGCTAGAAAATGATTTCCCAAGCATATTGTCCCAAGAAACAATCTGGAGTAGGCATTCTCATATTGAATAAAATTGACTTTCAATCAGAAGTTATATAGAAAGACAAGGAAGGACATTTCATACACATAAAAAGAAAAATCAACCATGATAAAATCTCAATTCCGAACATATATGGAAACAGAAACTAAACAGAGAAACAGTGATAAGAAAAGAAGTTATAAACCAAATGGATTTAGCAGATATCTATAGCACATTTTATCCCAAAACAAAAGAATATACCTTCTTGTCAGCATCTCATGGTACTTTCTACAAAATTGACCATTGATCACAAAAACAGGCTTCAACAGACACAAGAAAATTGAAATAATCCCATGCATCCTATCAGATCACCATGGACTAAGGCTGGTCTTCAATAATGACAGCATCAATGGAAAGTCCACTTAAATGTGGAAACTGAACAATGCTCTACTCCATGATAACTTGCTCAGGGAAGAAATAAAGAAAGAAATTTTAGAATTTAATGAAAGACTTTTTAGAATTTAATGAAAATGAGGATACATCATACCAAAACTTGTGGGACACAAGGAGAGCAGTGCTAATAGAAAAACTTGTAGCTCTAAGTGCCTGCAAAAGGAAACTGGAGAGAGCATACACTAACAGCTTGACAGCACACCTGAAAGCTCTAGAACAAAAAGAAGCGAATGCACCCAAGAGGAAATAAACTCACGGCTGAAATCAACCAAGTAGAAACAAAAAGAACTATATAAAGAATCAACAAAATCAGGAGCTGTTTTTTTTTTTTTGAGAAAATCTACAAGATAGATAAACCCTTAGCCAGACTAACCAGAGGGCACAGAGACAGTGTCCAAGTTAATAAAATCAGAACTGAAAAGGGAGACGTAATAACAGAAACTGAGGAAATTCAAAAAATCATCAGATCCTACTACAAAACTGGAAAATCTGGAAGAAAGGGACAATTTCTTAGATACAAGATACCAAAGTTAAATCAGGATCAGATAAACCATCTAAACAGTCCTATAACCCCTAAAGAAATAGCAGCAGTCATTAAAAGTCTCCTCACTTAAAAAAGCCCAGGACCAGATGGTTTTAGTGCAGAATTCTATCAGACCTTCAAAGAAGACATGATATCAATATTCTATAAACTATTCCACACAACAGAAACAGAAAGAACACTACCCAATTTGTTCTATGAAGCCACAATTATGTTCATACCTAAACCACACAAAGACCCAACAATGAAAGAGAACTTCAAACCAAACTCCCTTATGAATATTGATGCAAAAATACTCAATAAAAGTCTCAAAAACCAAATCCAAGAACACATCAAAACAATCATCTACCATGATCAAGTAGGTTTTATCCCAGGAATGCAGGGATGGTTCAATATTTGGAAATCCACCAACATAATCCATTATATAAACAAACTCAAAGAAAAAAACACATGAGAATCTCACTAGATGTTGAGAAAGCATTTGACAAAATTCAGTACCCATTCATGGTAAAAGTCTAGGAAAGAACAGGATATCAAAGCCCATACCTAAACATAGTAAGAGCAATATACAGCAAACCAGTAGCCAACATCAAACTAAATGGAGAGACTCTTGACGCAATCCCACTAAAATCAGTGACTAGACAAGGCTGCCCACTCTCTCCCTATCTATTCAATATAGTATTTGAAGTCCTAGCCAGAGCAATTAGACAACAAAAGGAGGTTAAAGGGAAACAAATTGCAAAGGAAGAAGTCAAAATATCACTATTTGCAGGTTATATGATAGTATACGAAGTGACCCCAAAACTTCAGAGAACTCCTAAACCTAATAAACAACTTCAGCAAAGTGGCTGGATATAAAATTAACTCAAACAAGTCAGTAGCCTTCCTCTACTCAAAGGACAAACAGGCTGAAAATTAAATTAGGGGTATAATTTTATTCATAATAGTCACAAATAATATAAAATACTTCAGTGTGAATCTAACCAAGCAAATGAAAGATCTGTATGACAAGAAGTTCAAGTCCCTGAAAAAAGAGATCTCAGAAGATGGAAAGATCTCCCATGTTCATGGATTGGCAGGATTAATATAGTAAAAATGGCCATCTTGCCAAAAGCAATCTACAGATTCAATGCAATCTCCATCAAAATTTCAACTCAATTCTTCATAGAGTTAGAAAGAGCAATTCTCAAGTTCTTTTGGAATAAAAAAACCCAAAATAGCAAAAACTACTCTCAACGATAAAAGAACTTCTGGAGGAATCACCATCCCTGACCTCAAGCTGTACTACAGAGCAATAGTGATAAAAACTACCTGGTATTGGTACAGAGACAGGCAGGAAGATCAATGGAATAGAATTGAAGACCCAGAAATGAACCCACATACCTATGGTCACTTGATCTTTGACAAAGGAGCTAAAACTGTCCAGTGGAAAAAAGACAGCATTTTCAACAAATGGTGCTGGTTCAACTGGAGGTCAGCACATAAGAAAATGCAAATTTTATCTTATCTTTTTTTTATCTTATCTTATCCATTGTTATCTCCTCATACAAAACTCAAGTCCAAGTGGATCAAGGACCTCCACTTAAAACCTGACACACTGAAACTAATAGAAGAGACAGTGGAGCAGAGCCTCGAACACAAGCGAACAGGGGAAAAGTTCCTGAACAGAACAACTATAGATTATGCTCTAAGATTAAGAATTGACAAATGGGACCTCACAAAATTTCAAAGCTTCTGTAAAGCAAAGGACACTGTTAATAGGACAAAACAGCAACCAACAGATTGGGAAAATATCTTTACCTATCCTACACCTGATAGAGGGCTAATATTCAATGTATATAAAGAACTCAAGAAATTAGACTCCAGACAACCAAATAACCTTATTAAAAATAGGGTACAGAGCTAAAGAAAGAATTCTCAACTGAGGAAACTCGAATTTCCAAGAAGCACCTAAAGAAATGTTCAACATCCTTAGTCATCAGGGAAAGGCAAATCAAAACAACTCTGACATTCTACCTCATACCAGTCAGAATGGCTAAGATCAAACACTCAGGTGACAGCAGATGCTTTCGAGGATGTGGAGAAAGAGGAACACTCCTCCATTGTTGGTGGGATTGCAAGCTGGTACAACCACTCTGGAAATCAGACCGGTGGTTCCTCAGAAAACTGGACATAGCATTACCTGAGGACTCAGCTATACCACACCTGGGCATATACCCAAAAGATGCTCCAACATATAACAAGGACATATGCTCCACTATGTTCATAGCAGCCTTATTTATAATAGCCAGAAGCTAGAAAGAACCCAGGTGTCCTTCAACAGAGGAATGAATACAGAAAATTTGGTACATTTACACAATGGAGTACTACTCAGCTATTAAAAACAATGAATTGGAGAAATTCTTAGGCAAATGGATGGGGCTAGAAAATATCATCCTGTGTGAGATAACCCAATCATAAAAGAATTCACATAGTTTGCACTCACTGATAAGTGGATATTAGCCCAAATGCTCCCAATACCCCAGATACAACTCACAGAACACATGAAGCTCATGAAGAAGGAAGACCAAAGTGTGCATGCTTCTGTTCTTCTTAGAAGGAGTAACAAAATACTCATGGAAGCAAATACAGAGACAAAGCGTGGGACACAAACTGAAGGAAAGGTTGTATGGAAACTGTTCCACCTGAGTATCCATCCCATGTACAATCACCAAAGTTAGATGCTGATGTGGATGCCAGGAAGTGCATGCTGACAGGAGCCTGATATAGCTGTCTCCTTACAGGTCTTCCAGAACTTGACATATACAGAGGAGGATGCTTGCAGCTAACCGTTGAATTGATCAAGGGATTCCCAATGGAGGAGTTAGAGAGAAGACTCAAGGAGCTGAAGGGTCTTTTGCCCCCACGGGGAGAGTGACAGTACCAACCAATCAGAGCTCCCAGGGTCTTAACAGCCAAGCCTGGAAACACACATGGAGGGACCTGTGTCTCCAGCTGTATATGTAGTGGAGGATGGCCTTGTCGGGCATCAGTGGGAGAGGAGGGCCTTGGTTCTAAGAAAGCTGGATTCTATAGTGTGCAGGAGTTCGAGGGCAGGGAGATGGGATTGGATGGGTGTATGGGGACACACCCTCATAGAAGCAGTAGGAGGAATGGGATAAAGGGTTTCTGGTGGGGGAAATGTGGGAAGGGGCTAACATCTGAAATGTAAATAAGTAAAATATCCATTAAAGAAACACAGATAATGGAACTGGCTATTGCAGTTGAGCATTTGAGACTTTTTGTCAACACTTTAATATTACCTATATTACTGGGACTCCTTATTATCCTCAAGGACGAAGTATTGTGGAAGGGGCCCATGGAAATTTAAAACAATATCTTCATAAAATAAAATGGGAGATATATCCCCATACACCACAAATTTATTTAAATCATGTTCTTTTTATTTTAATTTGTTTTTAAAAATTGGGACACCAAGGAACATGTAGACATGTTACCCTACAACTAGGCATACTTATGTCTAGGTGAAAAGGAAGGATCCACTTACTGGCATATGGCATGATCTCAATCAGGTATTTAATATGGGAAAGAGAGCATATTTGTGTTTTTTTCTGAAGAATGCTGAAGGAACATGGTGGCTACCAGAGCGATGGGTGAGATATTCTGATGCCAGGACAAAGAATGATGCTGACCTGTGAGTTTGCTGAGTGCCCTGACAATGGGGACTGGGAAGCTGTATTGGACATATGTTTCTGACCCACCTTTGCTTGGCTATATCCCAGATGGGATCATCTGCCTTGCCTCAAGTTTTTAGACCTTGTGGAGCAGAGACTCAAAAAGAGAAGTTATAATGACCCTTGTATTTTTCTTAAATGTGACCAGTTATTTGGACTCAATCTTGTACTGGCCTAGGAATCAATCTAGTATTGGAAATAACAGTCTTCGTTTGGAAGGCTGGTTCTGGACATTTTCAGAGACATATTTGAAAGTTAGCTTCAGTTCTCTATGATGTTATGTTAGCAAGAGATAAAGTTGGGATAGGATCTAGATTTCAAACAGATGTAAACACATGTGTTAAGGCTCTTTCAATTGTCAAGTTAAAAATACTTTTGTTTCTTCTACAGTATTTAATGTAAAGTTGCATTGATTATATAGCTTTTAATTGTTAGTGTGTTGAAATCTGGCATGTCAGTTATGGAGGTCTATCAACCAGCTTTTGTTTTATTTCCCTGAATATCACAGAACCTTGGTATCCTGAAAAAAGCTTGCAAGTACTGGAAGAAGTGAGTCAGGTTTTAAGCAGAAGCAAGAGGGTAGTGGGCTTGATTATTGCTGGTATAACAGCTTTAATTACATTAATTGCTAGCACCACTGCTTCTGCAATTGCTTTGATACAAGAAATTAAGACAGCTACTTTAGTTAATCATTTAGCAAAAAAAAAAATGTTACTAATATGTTGAATATACAAGAGGATTTAGAAAGGTGTTTGGAACAACTGATTGATGCTCTTTATCCTATCCAAATTACTGGAAGGAGGTTCAGAGTTTAAGAGTAAGGAGCCATCTCGAGTGTCATGCCAAATACCAATGGATTTGTGTTACTTCTAAAATTTACAATGATAGTCATTACATTAGGAAATAGTATTTGACATAATTCTAACACCTCTCTGGATGTTTTAACATTGCATAGTGAGATTATGAATTTAAAGAATACTGCACTGCTGAGCATTGATGTGGTAGATACTGCTGATAAAATTATCCATAGCCTGAGGTCAGTATTTGTATTTTGGTCAAGCGATCATGCTAGCCCTTTTTGTCCTGGGAATACTTTTATTCCTGCCTATCACGTTAAAGCTTGTCATTAACAACATCAATATGTTGGCAGCCAAGGTACATGGCTTGAAGCTGAAAATGGACCCCCAGACATATTTATTAATTTAATAGGCTGGCAAGCCAAGGACAGGTAAGATTCTGCACAGAGTCTTACTAACCTAAGACAGAAGTGTGTTGCTTTTGATAATGCATATTCCACAGTGGATAAGGAAGGCATTCTTGTCAGAATGGCGTAACACAGGCTTAGTCTTTAGAGCCACCTGCAACCAGGGATCATCTGGGTTCACCTGAAAGGGGTGCTGGAAATGAAAAAATGGATGTAGGGTGACAGGAAATGAAGCCAAGACAAAGTATTCTGATCAAGGCTGGAAGTTTAATGTTAAGTTCTCTATTTAAAGGGAAAGCCCCACCACCGAACCCCTTCTTGCTTCAGCCGGAGATGGGGGAGGGAAACCCATCCTTAGTCTCAGCTGGAGGTGTCTCAAGGCAAGCTCATAGTGCAATCTATTCTTCTAAGTTCCTGTAGCAGGCTGTATGTGCAGCCAAGGTAGATAATTCCACCTAGGTCCTATTATTTTTGGTCTATTGTGGTAAACAAGGTCATTCAGGCCTGCTCAAGGCTGTGGGGAGGGCACAAGTCTTGTTTACGATATATAAAAGTGGGAGAGGTGAAGAGCTTTGGGGGCTGTTTGGCAGGAGGCTGACATTGGTCAAGGACAAGGAAATGAGCTGCTTGGCAGGAATCTGACATTGGCCAAGGAGAAGGAAATGGGCTTTGGGCAGGAATCTGATATTAGACTTAAACAAAATTAATTTCAGGCAGGAATCTAAATCTTAGACTAAAACAAAGAAGTAATTTTAAGCAGGAATATAAATCTTAGGCTAGTACTAAGAAGTGGGCTTCAGGCATGAAAATTACTTTGGGCTAGGACAGAGAAGTTGGTTCAGATATTTTGGTCATCCTGATAAGCCCTTAGAAATAGTGATCCCAGGAGCGACCATGGGAATTTGTTTATTGCCTATTTGTTTTTTGACTATTTGTGTCTATTGTCTTGCTCGTTCCTTGACTATTTGCATCTATTGTATTGCTAGTTCTTAAACCTAGAACTAACCTTATACTTGCATGTAATTAAAATGGTATAAAAGCAGATTGAAAAAAATATTGAAAAAAGAAGGGGGAACAAAGTACTCAAGGAAATAAGAGACAAAATGTGGAACAGATACTGAAGGAAAGGTCATCCAGAGACTGCCCTACCTGGGAATCCATCCCATATGCAGACACCAAACCCAGACACAATTGTAGATGCCAAGAAGTACTTGCTGACAGGAGCCTAATATAGCTGTCCCCTGAGAGGCTCTGCCAGAGCCTGACAAATACAGAGGTGGATGTTCACAGCCAACCATTGGACTGTGCATAGGGATCTCAACGGAGGAGTTAGGAGAAGGACTGAAGGAGCTGAAGGGGTTTGCAACTAAGAGGAAGAACAACTATATCAACCAACCAACTCCCCCCCCCCCCAGAGCTCCCAGGGACTAAACCACCAACCAAAGAGTACACATGGAGAGTCCCATGGCTCCAGCTGCATATGTAGCAGAGGATGACCTTGTTGGACGTCGGTGGGAGGAGAGGTCCTGTGAAGGCTCGATGCCCCAATGTAAGGGAATGCCAGGGCAGGGAGGTGGGAGTGAGTTGGTGGGTGGAGGAACACCCTCTTAGAAACAGGGAGAGGGGCGATGGGATAAGGGGTTTCCAGAGGGGAAACCGGGAATGGGGATAATATTTGAAATGTAAATAAATAAAACATCCAATAATAAAAAAAGAAATATTTCAGTTTAGTTGCATATAAAGTTCTGTAGATGTATCCCAAATTTTGGAGCCATTTCCCTACTCATTTGAGCTAAAAACAACTCCGCTATTTAAAATAATAGGGGCTATCAACCAAAATAGAGTATGTATGAAGATGCCATATGATATCTGGTGCATTGTATGGTAATTAAAATATAATGGCATGATTATCATTTTAATGCATGAATGTTCTATTTTTCAGTTTCAGTTAAATTGTTAGTGTTGCATTTCTTAAAACAATATTTTCTGGAATCGTGTAGTACTACAGAGATGGTTATAAAAACTAGCTGCTCAATGTCTTCCCCTCCCTTTGCTTTGCCACATAGGCAATGACAGACCACTTTCATCTATTTCTTTCTACTGAATGCACTTCTTTAAATAACATGTTTGAATGGAAACTTCTTCTTTTTTTTTGGTTTGGTTTTTCAAGACAGGGTTTCTCTGTGTAGCCCTGGCTGTCCTGGAACTCACTCTGTAGACCAGGCTGGCCTCGAACTCAGAAATCCGCCTGCCTCTGCCTCCCAAGTGCTGGGATTAAAGGCATGCGCCACCACTGCCCGGCAAATGAAAACTTCTTAATACTGTCTGTGTTAAACATTTTCTTTTTAAAATTCCACTATGGAAAATGAAGGTCTCCCAATTGGTATACAATATCCATTTTTTAATTTTTGCATAATTTTTTTGATCAGAAGTGAATTGTTAAAACACCTTTGCTTGTGTTTTTCAACTATAATTACTTTAATCTAAATTCTTCACCAGCGTAAGTTTGTAAGTTTTCTCTGAAAATAAGCAGGCACTTGAGGTTTGTGTTTTCTGTCTGAGGGAGTACCTTTTGAATTCTTTTGACCAGGCCTTCTGGGTACCCAGCCTTGAGCAGGCCAGATAGAGCTTGTTTATCACAATGGACCTTAACAACCCAGGTGGAGTCATCTGCCTTGGCTGCACCTACAACTGCCTACAGGAACTTAGAAGAATAGACTGCCTGCTGAACTTACTTTGTGACAGAATCCAGCTGAAACAAAGGATGGCTTCCCTGGGCTTCCCCTATATAAACTCAGTGCTGAATGTTAAACTTTGCACCTTGATCAGAAACTCTTGGCTCCAAGCTTCTTTTGCCACCCCTGTCCTTTTACATTTCCAGCCCCCCTTTCAGGTGAACCCAGTTTGTCTGTGGCGGCTGGATGGGTACATCTATGCCTGATGCAAAGCTGACTCTAGAAACTACCTTACTAGTGCCCTGGGATCCTTGCCCATCTGGATGCCAGCTCTCTGCTTTCCTACAACTCATATCTTCTTTATTATGACCTATTATGGTCTTTAAGCAAAACGCATCCTTTGATGGTTTCCTAGGACAGAGCACTTAAAAAGAAAACTCATACCTTTAATACCTGGATATATTTTGGATAGTTTGAATAGACATATAACTAACTATTCAAAATTGGAAATCATTTTTCTTCAGAAATTAGAAGTCATCATCTTAAGGTGTCAAGTGTTCTGACAGAGCAATGACATCATCTGAGACAAATTTGAGCATCAAACCAAATGACAATATGAATCCAGTAGTCCAGACATAAATAGTAAGTAAGGGGAAAGGAAAAGTTCTTTTGCACAAGGACTGCAACCAATCAATGGAACAGGAAAAGAGAATTAGGAAGTCACCACTTGGCAGCCACTGTAGTGACAGCTGATTCAGATAGTTACCAATGAATGCTAATATTAGTAGGTGGAAGATTGAGGAATAAAGACTATTTGGATAATTTAAAAGTATTACCTCTTTAGTTATATGTCAACTTTACAGTGGAGGTTTGTGAGTAGAGGTCATCTTAACCACATGAACATCACCAATCATCTCACAAACTGACCTTGTATGTCCTGTGATAGGACGCAATTGCAATATCACTTCTTACTCCAATTGCAAAACCCAAATTGAATCATATCCCAACTGAATGACATTCTCCAAAACAAGCAGCCTCTCCACTTTGAAGAAAGACATCGAAGTGATAAAGCACGTACACACAGGTGGAGAGATCATTTCAATTAAAGGAGACCAGAGACATACAACAGCTGTTTGCTATATGTGGTTCAGGATTGGATCCTGAGGCAGGACAAAAAAAAAAAAAGCAAATTTTCTTGAAGGACAGTTTGGGGGGGAATTGACAAAAGTGGAAGATGTGCTGGAGTCGGCTCAGAGGATTTCAGTGATACCGCTCTGGTCTGGGTCCTCATATTGTGATCATAGAAGCCTTTGCTTTTAGGATACGGACTTAAGCACGTAGGGGCACATTTATAATCTCTCCAAAATAGCTCAGAGAAGAGTGGGGATATAAAAGGCAGAGCATGAAGCATCAAAGCCATCCAGGCAGGGAGACAGGGAGACAGGTGAAGAGGGTAGTGACAGCTGACAAAGTAGGCACCTCGAAGAAAGCAAGCAATGAACAGTGCAGACAGAGGGTGCATGGAGGTATTTGGACTTTTCTATCAGCTTTTCTGAAGGCTTGAGTTAATTTCAAAATAATGTTAAGACTCAAAACCAGAAAGAAAACAAAAGTCACAGGAACTGAAAAAGATGACTCTGGAAAGCCCAGAGTCCTCCTGGTGGGCACCCGGTGAGTACCTTATTTGAAAAGCTTCTGATGTCAGTCTCCTGCATCAGGTACTGGGAGCCAAATCAGTCCTCTATTCTCCAGCCTAGAGGTTTGAGAGAGGGTGGGGATTGTACAGTCTTCACGGACACACATTTTCAGGCCTGCACACTGCTTGCACACTGTCTAGGGAAGGAGTGTCTGATTTTGTTGTTGTTGTTGATCTTTGAGAGCCCTGACTTTAGACCTGAAAAGTGGGGTTAGGGAAGAGATCCAACTGCTTCTAAAAAGAAGCCCTATCCAGACTCTAGCCACTTCTTGGCTCTCATTTCTGATGTGATCTGGTATTGACAGTCCCGAACTTTTGGAGAAAAGGAATTTATGGTATGAATTGAACAGGTTCTAGAATTCTTTGCTGTGCCCTCCCCCCAGCCTTGAGCAGTCCTGAAATACCTTTTTTTGCCACAATAGACCAAATAATAGGACCTAGGTGGAGTTACCCACCTTAGCTGCACGTACAGCCTGCTACAGGAACTGCTACAGGAAGAATAAACTGCCCGCTGAGCTTGCCTTGAGACACCTCCGGCTGTGACTAAGGATGGGTTCTCCCACCCATCTCCAGCAGTGACCAAGGATGGGTTCCCCCACCTATCTCCAGCTGAAATAAGAAGGGGTTCGGTGAGGCTTTCCCTTTAAATTGAAGAGATGAACTTTAAACTTCGAGCCTTGATCAGAGAACTTTGTCTTGGCTTCATCTTTCTCTCGCCCTTCCGTCCCCCCTTTTTCATTTCCAGCCCCCCTTTCAGGTGAACCCGGTTGGTTCATGGCCACAGGCGGCTACACTTCACTGCCAGTTTAAAATCCTGTTCTCTTGGTCCTAAATTATTTGCTTTTTGGCTTTCAAATTTGTGATTATGTTTTCTCCTTTCTCATGTTACACTATCTTATAGTTTATGCCTATTAAAAAATACTGTAACTTATTCTCAATTAGTAGACGTCATGGATATTCAATACATGATTTTTGCAGGCAGTCTGCACATACGTTTCTCTGAATTCTTGAAGACTTCCTTTGACTGGCATCCCGGAAGTAGAATTTCTGGGTAGAATGTGTCATTCCCTTTTAGGCTCTTCTTCCCTGCTCTCCCCACCACTCCCCTTTTAAGACTCTTGATGAACTTTGCCAGATTGCTTTTCAGTGAGACGATGTTCTTACAAAGTTTTCATGGCTTGTCTCTTTTCTTAAAACTTTGCCTGCCTAGGGTAGGATCATTAAAAAAACATATTGAAATATTTGTTATTTTGATAAGTCAAATACTATTGACCTACTTTTTGGCTCAATTTCTCTTAAAGAGTAGTTTCTCCTCTCAGGGAGTTGTTACAGGTACAGGCAAGATTCAAAGAAATAGATCTGGCTAAATGATGACTGTGAAGATGGCAGGACAGGGAGATGGGAGTGGATTGAGCTGTGCTTGGCAGCTGCTCTCCAAAGAGCACTAGGGTTTGTGTATAACAGGGAAAGGATCTGGTATGGGCATAGGGAAGACTCAAGTGTCTGCTATCTTCAATTGTGATCCAAGCAGCACTGGTCCCCAGGATGGATACATTCACATAAACAGATTGGATCAAAGAGATGGAGAGACATGGCAGTAAAAACGGAAATGGAGCAGTAATGTTTCTATCCGATGAACTCTGCTGAGGATTATACCTCCTATGGGAGACCCAAATCCTCTTGTGATGCCAGGTCAGTTTCCATATGTTTCTCATAGTCAGGGCCATCTTGTCACACAGATAATACTTTGGCTTTTTAAGATATATATTTTGTTTTGCACAGCACAACCCTGACATGCAAGCCAACCTTTCCACATGGTGCTAATTAATTTCTGCTCCATGATGTAAGATTTAAAAATAAAATAAATAAAATAAAAATCTTAGAGCTAGCAAGATAACTCAGAATGTAAAAGTTTCCTGCTAGCAAGACAGACAACCTGAAGGAGCTACATGGTAGGAAGAAAGAATCGACATCGAATTGAATGCTGTGGTACAAACACACACACACACACACACACCACATATACACATACACAAAACACACATACACACACACACCACACACATATACACATATACCACACACACAACACACACATACACTACACACACGCATGCACACACACACCACATATACACATACACAAAACACACATACACACATACAACACACACGTATACGCATACACCATACACACAATACACACACAGACACAGACACACACACACACACAGAGTTAACTAATGTTTTTTAAGATGCTGTCTTTATTTTTGAATAATTTTATACTTATAACCAAGCTACCAAATAGAATGCAGAATCCATTTATACTGTTCAACTAGGTTCCTCATATGTTAACACATCACTTGAATCTTCACTAATACTCAGAACTTAACATTGATATTTTATTGCCTGTTTTTTTGCCCTATAGACTCTATTTGAATTCTACCAATTGTCCTACAGAGAAGAAGACATGAATCATTGAGAGGTGGAGTTGTGTTGACACGATCAGTTAGGCCTTAGCTTTGGTGTTGCCCACAGCTGGCTTGGCCAGGACAGTACAGCCCTTGTTTTCTCCTTAGACATAAACAATTTTTCAGATCGCCAAAATCAAACAAGGGCCCTCTTTGACTAAGATGGATCAAGACAAAACAAGACCACCCTGTACTCATGTCTTAACACAAACAACAACATGAACATTGTGAAGACAGAATGACTAAGCATCTCTCACTCCCAACCAGACCAAAGGCTGCCATTTTCCTAATGGAACTCCAGGCACTCTTCCTCTCTCCTAGCCTGTACTGTGGAAGCATTAAGATACAATCAAATCATTACTTCCAATTTCTCATAGCATCTAGTTTAGAACATTTCAAGTGAACAAACAAGTAAATGGAGTTTTACATGTCTTCTTTCCTGCACAAAGATTAGCCTCTTATTTTTGCACCCATGATGCTTTTCCCCATGTGAGTTCTTGGAGCCCTTCATCATCCCTCTGTACAAGGTGATGTATGATGTTGTGTGGATATACTGTAGTTCATTCTGCCTCTGTCCTGTGTAGCCACCTTTATAATGTTTCCAACATTTTGCGATTATAGTGCATAATTATTTATCACACATGATGTTTATTACTCAATTGCAATGAATATCATTCCTGTAAAGAATAACTTTCATATACTGATTTTTGCAAATGACTGCAGCTGGATCCAAAAGGGTCCATGTCTTCTCCCAGAGCCAATTTTCCTGTGGGGTTGCCATGATGGCTCTAGGGTCATAGTCCAGGCCTGAAGCCATTCTTTGGTCATCTAAGTGGAACAGGAATGTTGTTGTTTCCTTACTGACTCTTCAAAGTGCTAATGTATGTGTCACTGGCATAGCCTGCCTTCACTGTGCAATGCTTCCAACTTGCTTTCTTGGAGATCTGTTGCATCTGCAAATGCTGTTGTCCCCTGCTTGAGTGTCAACCTTTTCCTACGATTTTAAAGTTACTTCAGGAGCTGGAAGCTGGTCAGAGAATATCCTATGTTCTTGTGAGCGCAACTGGACCAATGTCTGTGGACAACAGGGGTAGAGTGGGTGGGGGAGCCATATCACCATGAACCAGGTGGAGGCTGGTGCTCACTGGACCAAGATGTCCTCATTTATCTTCATATAATGAGTACAGGTGGGCTTAGCAAGGCTCCCTGTACCACATTCTCTGGAAGTTTTTTTCTGAGCCTGTTGAAGGGCTAGGATATGGAGGGAGGGAGGGAAAGATGGAGGATGCTCAACAGTCTTTCCTGGCTGCACACAAAATGGCCACCATCAGACTGTCCAACAGCCAGAGGCATTGTGGGGCTCCTTGGGTAGAAATCAATATCGAGGTTTGGTCTTGCTGTCTATTGTAGTGCTAAGTGTGGGCCCCCAAAACCTGGAGTCTGCACATAGACCCAAGTGACCCTGTCTCCAAATTTTTTCTGAGTATTTAATAAAGATGCCACTAGCCAATAGCTAGGCAGAAGAGACATTGATGGGGTTTAGGTTTCCCAGGCTTGGAGTTGGAGTAGAACCACGAGGAGGAGGAGAAGGTTAAGGAGGAAAGAGAAGCCACTATGGGTTAGGTGAACCATAAAAGTGTGGCCCTGAGGGCTGGCCAATTGGCGTTAAGAGCAGCCCAGATGAAACATAGTGAGTAATAACTCAGGGTTATGGATAGGAAAGTAGACTCTAATAGCACAGAGGGTCGATATGTGCGCAGCTCTTGTGCTGTTTAAGGCTTATTGTAAATATAAAGGCTGTATGTGTCTTTTATCTGGGAATTGAATGATCAAGGCAGGGTAGAAACCCTTGTTGGAATTAAAATTTTCTACAACAAATCAGGATTTCCTTCAAAATGGCATAGTGGGTTTAAATTCTCTATGAAGCTAGCCTCTGTTCTTTTCCTACATTTGCCTTCAAATAGAGACATCATATGACTTACAGGGGACAATATTTCTTCAAGAGTAAAGCTAATCCTCCATAGTTTTATGTGCACAAAAAGCAAGTCCTGGAAAAGGTAGACAACATAGCATTTATTTTAACTCCAGAGAAAATGTTCAGGTTTAGATGTTGTAAGACCACAGGCAAGAGACTCAACAATTACCATACTTACTAAATCACTGAAACCAGCATACTCCTGTACAGTCAGACTCTCCTGAATCTGATCTCATAGGCTTTAAGCATATATTATATTTCACCTCTATGTCCTACACTTGCTCCCTTTGGTTGTGGAGAACAAACAAACTCCCAATAAATGGTAGCAACACTCAATGCCAAGTGTAAAGAGAATCTGTATCTGCAGTCCTTGCCTGCTTGGTAAGCCTGTAACCTACACAGCAGAGGGCCCTAGCTTTGCTGTTGCATCTTACAACTATGAGTTGTTTCTGAATAGATCCATCTCACACTCCCATTTTTCTTTGGTTCCCACAAATCATATAGCCCAGCCTACAGCTAAAAGGTATGGCTGATATAAACTGGCAAATAATGCCTCCTCTCAAATCCCAGGCAGTAGAATATAGCTGATTATAGTTCTATTCTGGGTGAAGTCTCTTGTGTGTTGACTCACTTGTCTCTTGGCTATTGAGAAGTGGTTCTCTCTGATTGGTAGCCAGGATAGCACATGAATGACGTAGAGAAGGGCTGAAGAAGGCAGTCATTGTTCTCAGTAGGACCATTTCCTAGCCTCTGCTTTGTGTCTACCCCTCACTTGTTATTGGAAACACACACATCAAACTACCCCCCACCCTGACTCAGGAAGCTCTGAGCTGGATGGCAAGTAGGATACAAATCTTCCTGAAACCAAACTCAAATGAGGCACAAACATGTGGACCAGAACATCAGGGACAAGGTTCAGAAAGTGATCTCTGGTGGCTAGACTATCAAGAAAGCCTCTGAATAAACATAAGACTGAACAGAGTCTTCAGTGATGTCTAGAACTTTGGAGGAAGGGAGCCCTCAGCTCTGGATGAGGATCCATCTTATACTTTCCCATGCCAGGTTTTGCTTTGGATGTACTGGGGCTAAAACTAGGGTCCCAGCTTGCTAGGCAAGTGCCCTACCAGTGCAGGACACCCTTAGCTTAAATATTACTTTCCATTTGCTCACAGTAGACTGTTGGTGAATGTTGCCGGTGGGGCTCTCTGGATGATGATATTCAGAAGACTTTAGTGTGTGTATTGGATTCCTGCAAGTGCTAAAGCAAATTACTAAGAAGAAGGTGGTGCAGCCCAATAGAATTGTATTCTCTCACAATTCTTAGGGTTTACTGGGTTAAAACTAGAGTATCATGAGAGCCATAGTTTTTCTGGAGAATCTGGCAGGATTCCTTCCTTGCTACTTCCTGGTGACTGCTGGAGTTCCTTAGCTTATAGTTGCACTGGTTCTTCTCTCCCAAAAGTCCCTCTGCCTCCAGCTTACAAGGACACATGAGCTTCCATTTAAGACCAACCTAGACAATCCTGGAAAGTCCCACGATTCTTAACCACATCTTTTCCTATATAGGCAATTGTCACAGCTTTGGGGGATTAAGATGTGAACATGATTTTGTGGAACCACCATTTTGGCAACTCACTGGTGCTCATTTAGTCAATACCTGTGAAAAGAATTCCTAGGAAAAGGAGGGGCAGGGTCAGTTAGACTATGACACAGGCCCATCAGGGTCTTGGTCTGATGGAGGTAGAGTTTTGGAACAAAAATTACCCGTTCAAGTTGTAGCTAAGTGAGCCAAAATGGTTGAGTCAACACATTTCATCACAAGCCCAGTACACTAAGTATTGATATGCCTTAGGATGGGCGTGGCCTCAAATGAAGCCACAGAGTTACCAAGGCAGAGCCCAAAGTGATGACAGTTAGTGCTGCCTACCACCCACACTCATGCACTTGAGAAAGAGGTGTCCCTTGTGGTGGAAGGCCTGGAAGTTCTGTTCTGTGTCTATCACAGGTAGGGACAGGAAGAGAATCAACAAATGGCAGGGAGTGATTAGGGAGGATGTGGCTTGGAGATTGCACTTAGGAGGGGTCTGTGATCTTTGGTCATGATGGCAAGAAAATGTCTGCTTTGCCTTCAAAATGTATGAGAAAAGGGACTTCTTTTTTTTTAATTGGATATTTTATTTACATTTCAGATGTTATCCTCTTATCGCATCCCCCCCCCCAGGGTGAGGCCCCCCGGTCTGTGGCGCTCCTCCTGCTTGTCTGGGGATATGGCCCCACCCACCCCCCCCCCACTCCCACCTCCCCACCTTCGAATTCCCCCCAACATGGTGTCCAGCCTTCATAGGACCAAGGATCTCCTCTCCCACTTATGCCTGACAGGACCATCCTCCCCTACATATACAGCTGGAGCCATGACTCCCTCCCTATATGCTCCCAGGCTGGTGGTTTAGACCCTGGGGGCTCTGGTTGGTTGGTATTGTTGCTCTCCTCATGGGGCCTTTCAGCTCCTTCAGTCTTCACTCTAACTCCTCCATTGGGAACCCCTTGATCAGGTCAATGGTTAGTTGTGAGCATCTGCCTCTGAATGTGTCAGACTCTGGCAGACCTCTAAGGAGACAGCTATATCAGGCTCGAAAAAAAGACTTCTTAACCTCTTGATCTTGCAAAAAACCACTAGATAGGGAACCATTTCCCCATCCAAAGTGTTAGGCCCTGCCTCAACGGTTATCTTTCTTTGGCCTGAACTGCAAATATACACACAGCTGTACAAATCCATAGTGTTTGCTGTAGTTCATATTATAAACAAATCTTCCACTCACCTCCTGGGGGTAGGTAGTTTTGTTCTTTGCTCACTTCTGGGACTCCATCAAAGAGGACATAAGATTTCTTTTTTTCTGATTCAGTAGGTGTCTAGAGCTGTGTTTCCTTCCTAGATTTAGCAGCTCCATGATTTTGAAAGGTCATTTTTCAGAGTCCCAGACCACTGATCTAGAGGACCCATTCTCTCCTTCTTGTTTTCCCCATATATATGTGGTAGAGAGGTAAGAAGAGGGTTATTGTAAGTCCCATTTCTCAACTCTGTGCAGCCTAGATCAAAGTCACTCACAGTCTTCAGTGGAAAAGCAATGGTTCTATTGAAAGAGGATGATCCTGACATGAGCACTGGAGAATCCTGGGGGTGGTCTTATGTCCACATGCATTTAGAGAGTCTGAGGCTGTAGCCCCTTCCTGGGGTTCTCTAGTCAGAAGGCTGTCTGGAACCACATACTTCGAGCAAGAGGAAATCATGAAAACGCAGGTAGGAGATGTGGTTAGACTTCATTCTCCACAGCCAGTCATAGGACACCAGTTTTAAAGCTTCTCAGGCATGGCACCAGCTTGGTCTGTTATCCTCCCTGCTGTGGTTGCCATGGGACAATGTCTGGAGCAGTTGTCAAAAGGCAACATCAAAAGGCCACCTTGTATACCACAAGATAGGACCCTTGAAATTCATATCTTTACATATGAATGAAAATAGAACTGAATAGTCCATGATGAGAATCTGAGACTGATGAGGAAGGGAATTGGGCAATAGACTGGTAGGGAGGGTTTCAGCAGTATCCCAGTAAATCACAGCCTCCCTGGGCCTCTGTTTCCCTGTGTATGCAATGAGGCTTGTTAAGTCAGATATTCTGACTGCCAAGGTGCTGATTTAGAGGTAGAAGAAAGGAGGTAGACCAAACAATCCCAAGTAAAGGCCTCATAGGGAGGCTAGATAAAGGTCTAAGAGATCTTTGTGATTGTTATGGAGGGCAGACAGTATCATGCACAGAGGCCCATAAGCCATGTAGTTAAATACTTCAAAAATACGGCAAAAATAGTTGTTGAGTAAAATGTATTCCACTGTTTGACCTTGAAAACAAATGTTATTTTTATAATGACTTGTAAGGCCACATTTGGATGAGAGTTCTAGGACTCCTCGAGTGGTGAAGAGAGAGCAGGCCCTGGTCCCAGGCTGCAGTTACAGTAAGCAATGGAACCTGTTCAATGCCCACAGGGTGCTTTGCTCTGAAACCTGTTTTTGCAACTAAGCTGCAGTCACACTTGCCACAGCCTATTCAGGCTAACCTTGAATACAGTTGGATAATAAAATGGATCTATTCATGGGGGATATAGGGCTCCTTTGGTGTATGACTCAGTCTTGGCTTTGTAGGTGCCCAGACAGTCTTTCCTGAATTGCCTACCTTTTGCTGATGGTCAGATTGTAGCATGAGTTGGCCTTTCAGTCTTTGCCTGTTTCCCTCTGTCTGCCTTCCCTGTATACATATCCTCTAAGAAAACTCAGGTAATTGGGTTTTGACCCTTGCTTTTAGAGGACCTAAGTAAGTATAATGGCCCATTTGTCCTCCTTCTCTTCTTACCCTTGGCTTTTTTCCACATCCTGAGGTGACTTCTGCACATGCATAAGGAATACCAGGTGCCCAGAGAGTTCAGGAGCTGGTGGCGGGTGAGGACATCCTTTTGGTTTCTCCTCACAGATGCAGGAGAATAGGAATGGGGGACTTGAGTTCCAACGGCCCAAAGCCCTGCCTTCCTCTTGCCTTCTACCTGTGCCAGCCTCCCAACACATGGGACTTTCTCACTTGCCCTATCTGTGTGTGCTTCTGGAACATGATTTGTGGGTCACAACTGTATTTCTGGGCCCCTTACACCACTTTTTTCTTTAACCTTACGAAAGTCTGGCAAAATATATAGAAAATGGAGGTTCAAAGATATTGAGGGTTTACACCTGGTCTTTCTGTGCCCACCTCCTGACTCTGCTATGGTGTCCTAGCCAGTGATGTTAATCATGCAGTGTCAGAGTTTCTCCCTCTAGTTCTGTGTGTTTCTTAGGAAATCAATGTACTTAAATATTCAAAATGCAATTGCTTCTTACAATTTGGCAGTAACTCATCAGGGGATATGGAAGTGCTTGTAGATCATTCCTTCAGCCAGTCAGAATCTATCATTATACTTGCAGTCTGGGTAGCGGTAGGCAAATCTAGGATCACAGGTTCTCAGAGATCTCAAGATGTCCTTCAGCCGACCGGTGGCCCCCAAAACTTCTAGGTCTGTGCTGGCATCCTTGCTACACAGGCTGAGGGTGGAGTCTATCTCCTTTTGTACAGGGGAGGGAAACTTTCCCTGGAGAAGTTGAGGCAGCAGCTGTTGACACACCAGCACAAGGCTTTGCTTCTCAGGGACAGTGTCACAGGAGGACAGCTGGACCTGGCAGCCAGAAACCAGGCAGCTAAAAATGTCTTCGTTCTCTCCAGTCCTGGCAGCTGCTTGGCTGCCTAGAAGAGAAATGGAAACTATCAGACCACCCTTTCTTCTAATTTGATTCTTCTTAATAAAAGTAAATCAGGAAGAGAGAAAAAGGATTTGTTTTCTCTATCTTTGCACTTTGTAAAAAAAAGTGTCATAAATAGGAAAGTTTCTTGTTCTATTATTGTGCTCAGCAAATTTGGTCACCTTGAGAAACGGAGGCTGACTGGGCTCTAGAACACTGGCTGAGCTTTTGTGAACACTGAGAAACAGCTTGCTCACACAGCTCCTTCAGTTCTTTGTTTCTGTTATTTTCAAACTTTATAGAGTCATTATCAACACTGATTGCAAAGTGTATCAGGCTGATAATTATGTCTTAGATCAAGGCTAAAGACATCTAAGGAGGAAAGCTCCATCGGGAGAGGGACCTGTGACTTGTGTATGACTGAGGTACAGAACTGTTCTTTGAGGGCTCATCGTGGTTCAAACCTCAATGGACAATATTTGTTACAGGCATGGCCAAGCTCACTTTCCATTTGGAAATGAAGATGAAACAGAAATTCAAATGGGGGAGAGGGGACATTGTTTTATGACTGATAACATCCTCCAAACTTGAATTATTCAGTGACACACAGAGTGCAAAGGCCCAAAAGTATGACCCCAGGTCACCCCTCTTTAGCTTTGGTCACCCTGACATCCCCCTTGACAGCTTCTCAGCCAATCCCATGCTGAGTACCTTCCTGCTTGTCGATGATGCCTAGCGCACTGGCATCCCGGATGAACAGATGCCCGTTGTCAAAGACGCCAAACATGCCTGCATCAACATGGGTGAAGTAGAAGAAATAGTTCAAATCGTTGCTCCTCAGGGACTCCAAGACCCCAAGGAGTTGGTAGGCAAGGTCAGCAGCTTGCTCTGGAGGGGCGTCATAAAATTCTTGCAGCGGTCTGGTGCTGGTACTGACCAGGAATCTACCACAGGAGCCCAGGTACTTGGGCATCGGCCATCCCTCTGCTCCAGGGAAGATCTGCCAAGCCAGAGGGAGCAGGCATTAGACACAGAGAAATTTCACACAGGAAGCTTGCTTTCTACCTTTTGCCCACAGCCCACAGAAATAAGTCTTACTGGCAGCCTGGATCTCAAAACATGCTGGCAAAACATTTCTTTGTCTTTTTATACCTTTTGCCACGTGGTAAGGCTCCTGTCCTTCCCCCACTTTTGTAGTCCCTTACTAATGGAAGGAAAAATTCAGGAAGGAAGAGGCTGCTCTCATCTGTGCTGTGGATCAGATTTCACAACTTTCTCCAAGTGGGACCTGATAATGCTAACCAACCATCAGTGATTTTCATTGGTACCTAAGATTCAGGGAGTATGTTTCTTTTAAGTTGTGTCATTTAAAAAGCATGACTAGTCTGCAATTTTTAAGATATCATTGCTTAGAAGCTATGGGAAAAATAATAAAAGATCATCTTCAGGGTGGCTTCAAGACAAATAATAATAATAATGATGATGATGATAATAATCTATTACAAACAGGGTATCATGTATGTGTATAGTTCCAGCTTTTCAGGAGGCTGAGGCAGGAGGGTTGAGGCCAGCTTGCTCAACAGAGCTCATGAATAAATAGAAGAATGCAAGTACCTGGGATAGGACAAAAATCACGCAGGTGGCTCTTCCTTGGCTGTCCCCACTGCTAGGCTGAGCAAATCTGCCTGGCTCCAGTAACTACATACGCAAAGATTCTTCTCAATTGGAGGGAAGTTTCCAGATATACAAATACTGATTTGGGGGAGTGTGGTTCAGCCTGTCTCCTTGTAAGAGTTCTCAAGTTGTGGATTTGGGAGATGGAAAGTAGGGAGGGAATCCTAGATGGATTTTTCTTGACCATTTTTCTTTTTTTGACCATTTTTCAAAATAGTTTTTTTTAGCACTTCATACATGAGCACATCTCAATCACTTCCAGCCCTCCCTTCTTCCTCTAATTCTTCCTGTATCCCCCTTCTTTCTCCAAAGTTCACAATCTAGTCTGCATTATCGATACACACAGATACATATATGCATGTATATACACGTGTATATACAACCTACTGTGTCCATGTAGTGTTATTCATATGTATATGTGACCAGAGCTGAGAATTTGGAATTGGGCAATCTCTGTAAGAGTTTGTCCTGGAAGAGACTGATTTTCCTACTGGCCACCTGTAGCTCTTCATCTCAGGGTAGGACCGTGTAGAAATAGTTCATGTCCATGTTAGAATGTCAACTGTTGATCATTTTTTATGAAGCTGCAACAAACTGATGACAAAAACTATAAATACCACTATCCTTTGATTGCCTTCTTAAGAAAACAAAGTAAGTGTATGTCATACATCTTAGTAGCAGACTGCTTATCTGGCACACACAAGACCCCGGATCCCATCCCCAGTACTAAGGAAAAGAAAATAAAAAATAGACTTCAAGGATTCCCCCCAGCCCCCCGACAATCTTCTGGTAACTTTACCCCTTTTAAGTCATGTTTTAAAGAAGTCATGCTCTTTGTTCTTTGAGCTTCACCTCACTGGGGCATCTTACATACTTTGAGTCTCACAGGGACATCGTACACCTATTGATCTTGTCTAAATGTGTAAAGCCACTCCTGGGTCCAATCTCACACTCTCTCAGGGTAAATTCCAGGGTTGAGTGGAGTATCTCAGTCCCATGGTCCCAGGCCAGGTTTCTCAGGAGCCAGGCCTTAAGTAACTAAGGTGCCAACAAAAGTTAGAATTGTGAGGAAAAAACCTCCAAGAAGACCCCTGAGCCTGCAGGGTAAGTGGCAGCTCCTTCTCTGCTATTAGCACATTTAATGCCAAAGATACTGGGCAGGTTTTAGGGGAAAGAGTACAGCTTCTGTTGTGTCTAATGTCAGACAGGATTAGGTTTCATGGTTGAAACTTTCTCTTTCTGAGTCTCGACGGGGATAATGATGACATTCTGGGAGGAGTGTAGTGAGCACTGACAGTGAGAGCAAATCTTTAGCACAACACCTGGTATGTAGCAAGAAGCCAATAAGCAACACTAGCTCTTTGGCTAATTTTTAGGAACCGTCTTTGTTATGACTCTTTTCTTCTCTACGTGTATCTTTATATTTAGTATTTTAAAAGATGGTCTCATAAAGCCTGTTCCCCCATGCCCTGGTTTCCTTCCTTTTTTTTCTCCTCCCTCCCTCCCTCCCTCCCTCCCTCCCTCCCTCCCTCCCTCCCTGCCTCTGTCCCCCCTTCCTTTCTTCCCTCCCTCCCTCCCTCCCTTCCTTGTTCCTTCTCTTCCTCCTACTACTCTCCCTCCCTCTTCCTCCTCTCCAACCTATTCCTCTCCACTTTACTCTTTTTTTCAGTCTCTTTTATTCCCCTTTGACCTCTGACATTCTTTCTGTCCACTATGTGACTTAGGTGTCCTGACCCTTGGTCAGAGGGATTTAGCTCCACCGGTTCTACGGATGTCTTTTAACATGGCACGCACGTGTCTCTGTCTCTTTGACTAGGCATGACCCCAGGCCCAAATACATCCTCATTTATTTGACCACTCTTCAATTATGTCACTTCCAGTTTTTTCTCCTTTCCAAATATAGTTTCAGTGCGCATTTGTGGGTGGCTGTTTCACCAGCCCTTGCTTTTCTTAGTGGCAGAGCTTAAATTTTCCTTCCTCCACAAGCCCTTCTTGGCTGCCTCAAGTTGTAAAGTTGGCTGCTGTTCCCTACTACCCCCACCCTCAGCCCTGCATGCCCATACCTCTTTCCTCAATAGCTGCCAAGGCTGTTAAACATTTACCTGATGTTGCAAATGTACTGGTACAGATTTGCGGCCAAGACATGCAGTAAGAAAGGGAGAAAAATTAACCTAGTGGTGGTAACACAACCTGGGAGGGGAAGCTTGTGTGAGGGGGTGTCACTGAGTACCTGCAGGATGATGGGGTGTGTATTGACAGCCAGTGTGTAGAGGAGACGCAGCTTGTCACGATCGGTGAAGTGGTCCATGAAGATGCTGCCAGCATCGACTACTTCAGCATAGCGTCGAACCACACGATCTAAGAGTCTTTGCGAAGGGCAGCGCAGGAGGGGACTGGGCAGGCCCTGGAGACACACAAGAGAGACCCAAGATGCAGAGGTGTTGCTGAATTTTTTGTAAGTGACACAGAGACTGGAATGGGAGCCCAGATGAGTAGTAGAGGAGAAACCCATGGGTGGTTGAGGAGGGTGCTGAGCAAGAGGGTGGAAACCCCTGGGTGGCACACAGGGAATGGGACACTCCTGTAGGTTGGGGCAGAAGAAGGCATAGTGGGCTATGTAGGAATGGGGGCATTGGAGACATGGAGGCCAGCTCTGCTTCTTTGAAAGTTTGAAGCTTACTTTTTCTCCCTACACAGCAAGGATAGCTTCAAAAGAGAATTAACAGTCCATGTGCTTTGAGAGCAAGCTCTTTTCCCATGGCTGCCTCCTTACAGATATAGGATAAAACTGTCTTTGCTTAATATAGAGTGTCCAGTGTAAAGACCCTTCCTAATGGGGTAGCTGGTAAAGTTAACTCATTAAGATTTCCCCTGAGGATTGAGATTGGGAGATCAATCTGAGAAAGAGGGCATATGATAGAGCTGTCAGGAAAGCAACAGATACTATGAACCAAAGGGACTGGGGACTTAAAGAAAATTCAGAGAAAAACGATGATGATGATGACAACGACCATCATCACCACCACCACCACCCTCAGCACCACCACAAACCCTACAATTACTACATTCCAGAGCTCAGGCTTATAAGCTGCCATGCTAAATTCTGAGTCAGGGATGATGCTATGATTTGACTTTGTCCATCAAAATTTCATGTTTGGAACTTTAGTTCCCAAAGTCATATGTTAATGGTATTTGGAGGTGAGATCTTTAGATGGAAATTAGGATTGGATGAAGCTAGGAGGGTATCCTAATAATGCTATTAGTGGACTTTTAAGAAGCGGAAAAGAGGGGATCAGTGGCTTCCAGAGATCCTGAGTTCAATCCCCAGCAACCACATGGTAGCTCACAACCTTCTGTAATGGGATCCGATGCTCTTTTCCGGTGTGTCTGAAGACAGAAAAAGTGTACTCATATACATAAAATAAATAAATCTTAAACGAAAAAAAAAAGAAGAAGAAAAGAGACCTAAGCTAGCACATTTGCTCTGTCACATCCTGTGATGCCTCTGTCAGCTCATGATACAGCATGAAAGCCCACACCAGATGCTAGTATCAAATTCTTGGACTTCCCAGCCTCCAAAGCCTTTAGTGAAACAAATAGCTATTCTTCAAAAATTGGCCTGTGCTGATCATGGATTGCAATAGAAAACAGACTAAGATGACATCATCACAAATTCCTTATCTAGAAAGTGGGTTCACTGAGCCTTTGTTCCTTGTCCCAGGGAAGCCAAGTAACTTTACCAACCCAGGGAAATGTGGCTTTACTGAGGCACTCAAGGAAAGGCAGCCGGTTAGAATAGGGAGCCCTGAACCCATTTAATCTTAACCTTGACCTCAGGAGGAAAGTGGTGTCATTTCTCTTACATCACAGGAATAAACCTTAAAAAATTCTTTTAAAGTATTCAGCATCCCAGCTCTCCCCCTCCCCAAAATCATATTATGTTAAAGCTAATTTACATATTAATCACCTAAGATGTTCTGAATGACTTTTGATGTTTCCAAAAGCAAATATTGGTCAAAAGGTAAAGATTTATCACTGCTGAACACTTCTGAATATTTGCTCTGATGGAAATATAAATCTATGAAAGAAAAAACCATTAGTTGTTCTTAGAAAGAAAATCTTACTTTTAGAAAGAAAAAGAGCAGAAGTATGGCTTTTCACCCAAAGATTGGAAGTTGGGTTTTCTCAGTAAGGTCACCTCCAACAACTGTGTGTAGAATGTTGAATGAAATGCCCAACAAATGACATTTTACTCTGCATGAACTTGGCTGTTCTCAAGTTCTCTTAGCTCCAGGGGGAGAAAAGAAAACTTAAATTCTAATAAACCTATTTCCAGTTGTTCACTTGAACACCTCTGATATGATAGTGCTGTTAAGTATGCTTGTAAAACAGAGCTGAGGCTAGTTATGCATTACAGGTAATCAATGGGCTCTCATTAAGACAATGACAATTTAATAATTTCCTCAATTGGTATGGATAGTTAAAATTTCCTTTATTCAAAGCAGGAAACACTTGTTTTGTTTTATTAAGAAAACAACTGACAGTTTTATGCATACTCCAATTTTGTTCTTTTGGGGGTGGGGCTAAGATAAGGTTTCTCTATGTCACATTCGTGGCTGTCCTGGAACTTGCTCTGTAGACTAGGTTGGCCTCAAACTCACAGAGATTCACCTGCCTCTGCCTTTTGAGTGCTGGGATTAAAGGTGTATGCCACCACTACCTGGCTAATTTTGTTCTTTTAATAAAGTCATTTGGGGCTATTTCTTTCCTCTGAAGTTACCAACACAACAGGAAGTGTTTTGATGTGTCAATTTCCATCTACAACTATCTGCTAGTATAGTGATGGTTTTGACGTACCCACATGGATGATTTCAAAAATTGGATTAATTTTTTTAAAAAAATCAATATCATACTTATATACAATGCATTGTGATTATTCACCTACTCCACTGCCCTCTCTCATCTCTCTACTTCTGTTGACACGTTCTTTTCAGTAAGTCTTCCTGCTACCCTTGTGTCCTTCCTTTTTTTCTCCTGCCCATGTGGTCAGTCACAGCTGCTGTGTGTTTGTGATTACATGGCTGTGGCATATCCAGAAGACAGTGTTATACTGTACTTCTCCCCATTAGTTCTCACATCTCCCTCCACTCCCTCTCCCTCAGTGTTCCCTGCATTTTAAAGGGCAGGTGTCCATTTTTTATCCAAGTACTTAGCAGTCACTTATTCTCAGAACTTTTGCCAGTTGTAGGTCTTTGCTTTGGCCATCACCTACCCCAAAAGAGGCTTCTCTGACAAGAACTGAGAGCTACACTAGTCTTTGGGTATAAACATAAATATTTACAAGGCAGTTTAACTACATTTCCACTTAGCACAATATATCAGTTGTAGATTATACTGTAGGGCCATGACCACTCTAGTCATAGACTTTTGGCCAAGTCTACAGTGTCAGACATGTATTTTTTCCTACAAAATGAGCCTCAGCCTTGAGGCTGATTTTTCTTTTGTTCCTAGTCAGGAAGTGGTTGGTTAGTCCCAGAGCATCTATGCCAATATTGCACCACTGGGAATATCTTGATAGGCAGTACAGCATTTTAGCATACAGGGTCTACAGACAGGTATGATTGTTGATGATGATTATAACTCAATAGCCTACACTGCATGTTCCAGTGCTATGAATATTATCTAACAAGGAGGAATCTTCTATCTCAGTTCCAGCTTGGTTTCTCTGTATTCTGTATCCAGAATGTGTTGTTTTCAGTAATTGGGTCTTATGGTCTAGCTCTAGTGGGCAACCAAGTGCAACAGTGCATCCTATATTGATTTGGAATGCTCTAGGGACTAGCTAGTTGGCTAAAAACTCATAGGGAGGTATCTTACACCTGCTGCTGGTACTTTGGTTTTAAAAAAGTATGGCTTCTGGAGCTGGACATGGTGGTACAAGCCTAGACCTCGGGAGGCAGAGGGAGGTGGATTCCTGAGTTTGAGGCCAGTCTGTTCTACAGAGTAAATTCCCGGACAGCCAGGGCTACACAGAGAAACTGTCTTGAAAAATAGATAGATAGATAGATAGATAGATAGATAGATAGATAGCCAGACAGAGCAAAAGAAAGAAAGAAAGAAAGAAAGAAAGAAAGAAAGACAGAAAAGATATGATAAGAAAAGACAAGACAGACCATGGGCTTCCGGGATCCATGTTAAGCTGTATGGTAGTTGAGACAGCTGCTCGGTGGTAACTCACAGTGGGGATTTCTTTGCCTAGGAGTTGAAAGACTCATTGAGAATTTTGCATATGATTATGGAGCCAGGATTCTAACCCAGGTTTGTCTGAATGCCATGCCATATTTCTTCTTTGTATTGAATCTATCTTCAGTTTTCTTGTTAGGCCTTCTCTCTCTAGTACTGTCAGGAATCCAGATGTCAAATGCAGGAACTTGATCTCCTGTGCCCTCGTTTCTCCAGAACAAATCCTCCCAGGCATCATGTGGCCTATGGCTCCATCAGTTGGATGCAGCCTGACCTACTTCTTCCAGGAAGCCTCTCTAACCCTTCTCTGAGTCCTTTCCTGTCCCACCTGCATACCATATTTATGCCTCCTTATGGAAAGATCCCACAGTTCTCAAGCTATGCTTCTTTCGATCTACAAATTCTCAGAACCTGCTGAGTTCTTCTGCAACTAGAACTCAGCTGTGCATGCGGTAATCTATTCCCCTGAAATTATAAAAATTAACACAGCAACATTTACCCAGCACAGAACAAGCATTTAGTAATATTAGCTACCTGCTCCCAGCTCCAGCCTGGTCATCAATCACAATGTTTGCAATTGGCAATAGGTCAACTTCCCGGAACCACACCTTATTTTCCCTTTAAGTCGTCTGCAGAGGAGCCATGACTTTTTTCTCTACCTCATTCTTCCTCTTCAGGCCACACCTTCTCCAAGTGGCTTCCTGACCCTTGCAGCACTGATTTACTTTTCTCTAGCTGCCTGTGCTTCATAGGTCTTGGGTTATGTGCTCATAATCAGTCTCTCTTTCAGTTGTTTGGTGCCTTGTGGTCAGGACTGTTTGGTTTGAGATCCAGGGACAAGGGGCTGAGGTGCATATTTTACATACCAAAGTGGACCTGACTTCCATATTCTCCCAGGATCCTCTATACTGAACTTTCCAGCCCAGGGGCTGGGCTGCCCTTCTCCCAGAATCTCTTCCCTAATGCACACATTTTGGTCTCTCTGCTCCCCCTTTTTTCCTTCTTTTTGTGTGTGTGCTTTCTTTCTCTTACCGCTCTCTCTGTCTCCCTCCCCATGGTGACTTCCCTGGTCTCCTTCCTTGGGGCCAGTGGACTTGCCTGCCTGATAGCTTGAAGATACAGTTCACCAGCAAAGGCATGACAGCAGGATCATGAAGCAGATGGCTGTGTTGCATCTGCAGTCAGGAAGCAGAGAGAGATGAATGCTGG
>NW_021604706.1:529749-541872 GCF_004785775.1 Grammomys surdaster
TTCTTTCTCCTTCCTACCTTCCTTCCTTCCTTCCTTCCTTCCTTCCTTCCTTCCTTCCTTCCTTCTTTCTTTCTTTCTTTCTTTCTTTCTTTCTTTCTTTCTTTCTTTTTTTCTTTCTTTCTTTCTTTGTCCAACTCTCCAGACCATGGAATGATGCTACCACATTCAGGATCATCCCTCCTCCATTGAACTTTTCTGGAAACACCCTTACAGTAGTTACCAGATGTATGTCACTTAGGTGATTCCAAATCTAGTCAAATTAACAATCAAGACCAAAGATAATGCTAACTCCCTTTTTGACTTTAAATGGTCTGAGCCTACTTTTTGATCCTTGTAACTAACTTAATCCTAATCACCCTGATTAAGATACAAAGGAAAAGCTAAAGATGGTATCACACTCCTCTGATCCCAGCATGAGGGAGACTGAAGTAAGAAGACTAAGTTCTAGATCAGCATGGGCTTCAGGATGAAATCCCATTCAAAATCACCAGCTCCAGCGCCAGCACCACCACATGAATTGTTTAGCAGACTTGCCTTGTCATGTTGAAATAGAGGACCATCTAAGCTTAACATCCTACACTGCCATGCGTAGTGTCTATGTAGCTATAGCCCTAGTCAGGCTTCTTCTTTTTTATGTTTCCATGTTGGCAAATGGTTGACATCCAAAATCTCACTTGGTAGTGCTCACAGGGTTGCCAGCATCTTGAACTACCTGGCAGATAGAAGTTTGACTTGGTTTTCCTCTCCTACTGGGGACTTTTCTTTCTTTTCTCCCACCTCCAATCCTGCATCTTCCTCTATCCCAGGGCCTCTGGAGATTTGCCAATGAAGTGTTTGTGGGTTGGTCAAAGATTTTCACTGTCAGATGCAATCTTCACTGTGTCAGGCAAAGCAGCTGACAGCTGGGGCAGTCAGGGCAGCTGATGCAGAGCAAAACACATTATCTAATGGTCTGTCATTTTGATTTAAGTATGCTGAGGTGGATTGCAATTTTTCACTGGGCCACTTGTTTCTTTCAGCTACTGGTTCTATTTTCTACTTCTTTTTCTAATTAAAAAAAAAAAAAAAGGAAGCTAAGCTGCTCCAGTAGGCTCTGAGAATTCTGATTGCCAAAAAGTACTCTTGCTGGCCCAGGAAAGGGGCTGCTAGGCTTGTTCTCTACTCTCTTCCCAAGTCTCTCTGGTGAGACTGTACCATGTGTATCAGGCAGGGTTCAAACAGAGAGGTAGAATTATGGTACATTTCTTGTTGGTGCTTTGCCTGCTAAGCAAGTGTTCTATTTCTGAGCTATAGCCCCAGCTATTGTATCTTCTTTTTCATTTTCTATCTTAACCCTATGTTCCCTTTTGTTACTGTACTCAGGGTAGCTTCATAGGTTACCATCTACTATGTCTTTCTATGGTAAAAGGAAGGATTGTGGGCAGAAAAAAGCACACAGCTTCCTGGGCATGAGAGAGCAGCTCCAAAAACAATGGCAAGAGAAGTCATAGAGCCATGAACAAGCTCAGCTAAGCTCTCCTTTCCCCCAACCCCCAGAAGGAAGTTTTATCAGTCCAAAATCACTGTGATTGTCTCTCAGCTAAATTCCAGCCATTGCATTTTAAATATAATCAGAAAGAATTAAGAAACTCTTCCTCTAACCCAAATAGACCAATCATGTACATATGTCAAGAAAACTGCAAAAGCTCCCTCTGAGGGTACAGCTAGTCATTCATTCAACAACCGTACCAAAATTTATTTATCTTATATAAAGTAGGTGAGTCATAAAGATAAATAACAGAGGGTCCCTACCTCTAACCAATTGGTCTTCTTGTGAACCAGAGTAATATGTCTGTCACAAAGTTTCCTATGGGGCAGAATGTGACAAATGCTATAGGAGGGGTAAATCATGTGCAGGGCAATAGAAGAAGGTGGATAGGCTTCACAGAAATTGTGATAGGTACATGGCCCTGAAGACAGAGTAGGATTTGGATAAGTGGATATCTAATATCAATGAATTTCAGGCTAAAGGGTCAGAATTGAACAAGGATAAGGAATAGAGCTAAAGATCAACTCTGGCCTAGAAGATACGGACATAGAGTAACCCAGGAAGAAGTCAGGAATAGCAAGCTTAGAAAAAAAGCTAGCCATTTGAATGTTATATTTGAGAGTTCAGATTTTGTTTTGTAGTTAACATACATAATCTTAGAGGCAAAAATTATGGCTTATAAACATGCTAGGAATGGGGAATAGGATAGGGAGGGGAAATGGGGAAAGGGGATGACATCTGTATTGTAAATAAATAAAATATACAATAAAAAAAAGAAAAAAACTTACATGAGATCAAAATGTTATAACCTCATACTTAACAGGATCTTTGGAAAATCGGAAAATTCAAGATTTTTTTGGACAGTAAACAACAATCCGTACTTAAATTGTTACATCACTTGTAACTAGAATTGACTAGAATTATGTCATCAGTGAAGTGAAGATGACCTGAAGTTGACTTGGAGAATCTTCATGACTAAAAGCAATGAAATTTTTGACTACAGTAGGAAATAAAATTATGAAAATACATACTTTAAAAAAAAGATGCTAGGAACATACTTTAAAACTTGCTAGAGGTCAAGGAGTGGCAAGATGGCTCAACACTTGCTGAGTTTGATGCCTGGGTACCATACAGTAGAGAATAAGCAATGTTTAAGACTGTCCTTTCTGAAATCAGGAGACAGCCCTGAGTTTAAATCCAAGTTCCAAAATTTACTAGCTGAGTAGTAAGCACACATCTTAGATTCTCCACCTATAAAATGGGAACAAGAATGTTTCAGGTGCTAAAGATCAACTATCACCACTATGACTGAAGAGTGATTGGCTCAGAGAAAAGAATATGTGGAAGCTTTGAAAAGAAAATGTGCCTCAAGGACATAAAAAGAGTCAAACAAAGTCTTTGTACAATATGTCCTTGAAAGTGTGATTTTGGTAAGTGAAACAAATAAACCAATAACAACATTCAACGGTAGTAAATTAAGCTGCGTTGTATCAACATGATGAGATACTGCTTATTGCTTCAACAGCAAGGAAAACAGTATGCGATATGCAGTTAACCCATAGGGGAACACTACACACAGAATTCATCTGTAACCATGTTAAATATGACTAGAAAAAGTGTAGAAAGAAGACCTTCAATATGTTCACAGTTGTTGCCTCTGTTATATGTGACATTTGCCTTTTTAACTTTTTAATGTTTCGTTTCATTGTTTTATGGTGCTGGGTATAAAACTCAGGGCTTTGCACATGCTAAGCAAGCACTCTACCACTGATCTGCATCCACAACCCTAATTTTTAGAAATATATATTATTAACTTTTATAATGAGTACAGTTTCCCCTCAGTACCTATGGGAGGATTAGGGTCCAAGCTACCCTATAGGTACCACAAGACTGTTGTGTAAAATGGCAAAGCATTACAAAGAACCTAAGCTATACATCCTTCTGTAGATGCTAAACAACCCCAACCCATTTCTAATATTGCGAGTGGTTTAAATTGAAAAATTTCCCTGTGGGCTCATGTTTTCAATGTTTGTTCCTCAGGTTGTGGCACTATATTAGAATGTGTGTATGTCTGTGTCTGTGTGTCTGTGTGTGTAAAACTTTTAAGAGGTTCATTATGGGTAGGCCATTGAAGGTTATAGTGTGATTCCTGGTTCCCAGTCTCTGGCTGTGTACTTCTTGGTCTGTCTTTCTATCTTATAGTGAATAGAGACTGAGGGTGTTGTATAGGAGGATCATTTAGTTGGAAGAATCTTCTGAATACTGGCAGGCATATGCATAAATGAAGAGATCAATAAGAAGTTATTTAGAATATACGTATCTGATAAAGAAATTGTATTCAGAACATAAATATATAACTTGTGAAAATCAATAACAAACACGGAAAACTGTACAAAAGGGACACATTTAAATACCTTTTCAAAGATCAAAGAAGCCAATAGATACAGGACTTATGATGCCTCACATCATAAATCATCAGAAAAATGCAAGTGAGGTCATGTGAAAGACTGCTAGCCACCCACTAAAATACTTGAAGTTCTAAATTAAAAATGGTGTTGATGCAAATAGGAATCAGCAGTCAGTAATCTCTTTTCCATTGCATATAGGCAGAAGCACATATTGCATACTGTGAGTAGGAAAACTGTTTGGCAGTCCTTTCAGCCTCTGTCTATATGTGATGTTATGACCCAGAAAATTCACTACAACATGCTTGTGCTCAACTGTAGGCACATGTAAGAATGCTGGCATCAATTCCAATTCACAATAGCCCTAACTAAATATCACTTAAACCTTCATCAATAACAGAATATATTACCTGTATCATTAAAATAAAGTATTACACTTCGATGAAAAGAAAATAAGTTTTTGGTTCTTATAATAACATGAATAAATACCATGACTTGATGTATTCTAGTATTCTAATATCATACTATTCCATTTAAATGAAGTTCAAAAATAGGCAAAAATCATCCAAGGTGACTCAGCCAAGTATAGTGAGCACTTTGAGGAGGAGACAGGGTGAGCTACTGCTTCAGTTTGGTTGGGATTGTGAGGTTTTCTGGGATACTGTATTTTCATTCCAAAAATCAACTAGTTCTGGGGAAATCAGGATGGCTTGTTATCCTAGGAAGCAACTTACTAATTTTTTTTGAAAGAGACATGAAAAAGCCTTCTGAGGGGCTAGAAACATCCAGTATCTTCTTGTGGGTGGTATCTCTGAGGGAACCCACATGTTAAATTTTACCCAATATACTTAAGACTAATATATTTGTGTATGTTATTTATACTTTAGTTAGAAGTCTTTAAAAATAGCTATTTGCCCTGAATAGTGATGCATGGTGATGCATGCCTGAAATTCCAGCACTCAGGAGGCCAAAGTAAGAAGATCATGAGTTTAAGACTAGCCTGAGATACATTGCAAGATCTTGTCCTAACCAAACCAAACCACCACCAACCAACCAACCAACCATCAAACAAACAAACAAACAAACAAGCCAATCTCAAAACAAACTTCCATAATTGGCATTGTGCAGAGGTTTTATTTTAAAAAATTAAAAGCAAAGGCTTGTTGAATAGGGTCATAGGAAGAGTTTCGGTGGCCAACAAATTGAAGTCTCTGCTTTTGTTTAAAGTTTGACTGTTTTCTTTGCCAGATGATGAGACTTTGATCTGAAAAAGGGTGGAACAAAGTAGGTTGAGCAGGAATGGAAAGCCAGCTGCACCAAACAAACTTATATTGTTCTGAACAAGTTCCCTGGCACAAAAGCCCACAGAGCCCTTTCAGACAGTATTTTTGAACCAAAGACAGTGGATACAGAGATCAGAAGAAACTAAAAAGCCTGTTTTTGATATTCAGAAGGAACAAGCGGTGGATTAGAGAAATTAGTGACTAATAGTCTCATCCTGAATCATGATAAATATCCTAAAATAAGATGTAAAAGCTTCTGGGATGACAATATTACGGAGTCACTGAGAAATCTGTTAATAATAATTTCTGACTTTCTTCTTTGACCTGGCTATTTGATTTTTTTTAAATCTCAGAAATAGAATACATGAATGCAGTGATATACTCAACAGTGATTCTTAGCTTACCACTAAAGATTTTGGCTGCAAAACCAAAGAAAATTAATATCAGTTGACTAACTGTGTTTGTCTAAAAGCTAATAGATAAATTTTCACAGAAAAATAAGGCGTTTTCTTTGGCCCTGTCCTGTGTAACGACTTTATTAACAACAATACATAACTAAAGTTTTGCTAATTAAAACTGAAGATGATGTGTACTTGGGATGATAGTAGTATGAGAAAGAATCAGAATCAAGAGGCTGTAGAGATAGCTTAGCAGTTAACAACACTTGCTGCTCTTCTAAAGAACCCAGGTTCAGATCTCAGTGCTCAGAACCATATAGATTCTGCCATATTCAAAACCTCCCTCTGGTTTCTACAGGCACAGCACACATGTGGTGTGCATATAAGATTAAAATAAATGTGATTTTTTGAATCAGGATTAAGCTGATAGTCTACAGTAATAGATTTAATTTAAGGTCAGTTTTGTGGGATAAGTGAAATATTCTGTTCTTATAAATGAAAATCTATTGAGAGGAGTTTTTAGTTAAGATAGCATTAATGAATATACTTCAATATGAGGTCAATGAGAAGATATGAAAGAAAACTGTGGCTTTTTAGGCTAGAGATGCAACAATTTAGGAGGAAGGTTTTAGGGGATATGAATATATGCATGAAAGTTACAAGAAGACAGACTAACAGTGAGTTTTCAGGGGATTTCTTCTGTCCAAAAAAGAAAACATAGGTATTTCTGTAGGAATGTGTTTCCTGTCATTGTGTGGGAAGGAAGACAATCCTTTTTTTGTGTGTTTACCTTACCTTCTTTAATTGGTGATGGTTCAAGTTTATTTCAAGAACTTATGATAAGGGGCTGGAGAGATGGCTCAGCGGTTAAGAGCACTGACTGCTCTTCGAGGTTCTGAGTTCAATTCCCAGTACCCACATGGTGGCTCACAACCATCTGTAATGGGATCTGATGCCCTCTTCTGGTGTGTCTGAAGTGAGTGACAGTGTACTCATATACATAAAATAAATAAATCTTAAAAAAAAAAGAACTTACGATAAACATAGAACTGCTCCCTACTCCAGCAACTTTGCCTTTTTCAGCGTGATGGACTGATCGTCTAAAACTGTGTACTTCAAATAAACCCTTCCTTTCTCTTTCAAAAACCTCAATTAATTAATTAGTGCATGTATGAAAAGAGCACAAGACACTTATTTTGAGGTTAGAGGACAGCTTGTGAGACTCATTTCTCTCCTAGCATGTGGGTTCCCGGGATTGAATTGAGACTGTTAGGCTTGCTGGCAGATACTTTTACATGCTGATCCATCTTACTGGCCTTAGAGATCTATTTTAGTCTTGCTCTGAGGCCTGCTGTTTTATATAAACTGGGAGTAAATTTACCTCTTAACGGACCTGAAAAGTTTATGAATCATGTCTTCCATAGAAGTCTAGATAATATTCAGAGAGGAGAGTTAACCCAGTTGGGAAAATTATGTCTACTGTATTTTTGTGTACTGTATTTTGGCTGAACTAACATTCATTTTTGTATCTTTTTGTTCTTCCGCATCAGGACACATCTCTGCACTGATTTCAGATTTTCCTCTGAACAGTGATCTGGCAAAGGCTAATAAATCATGTACATAGTGGTAATATGGAATTTTCCTCATTGTTATTTTCTCCACATTACAATTCCAGTTATTCGCTCTGTGCTCTAAAGATAATGCTGTTAAATCCCTGTGTTTTTGTTTTTGCCTTTTAAAAAAAGATTTATTTTTATTTATTTATATGAGTACACTGTAGCTGTCTTCAGACACACCAGAAGAGGGCATCGGATCCCATTACAGATGGCTACGAACCACCATGTGGTTGCTGGGACTTGAACTCAGGACCTCTGGAAAAACAGACTGTTCTCTTAACCACTGAGCTATCTCTCCAGTCCTGTCTTTGTCTTTTTATTTTTTTTTATTTTTTGTCTGATGTTATTGCACTTTGATTAGAGAAAATGGTCTTTAGTATTTCTAGTTCCAAAAATTTATTGAGAGTAATGTGGCCTAATAAACACTTTTAAAACACAATATATAAGCTGGTTTTCTAATTTATTCTTCCATGTGACTTTCTTTGTAGAAAGTATTCTATAGTTATAATGTTTAACCACTGCTTTCTTCATGTTATGTGAGCATACATACAGACATAGCCAGTCTAGAGGCCTCTGAGCCAAGCCACATTTATAGGAAAAGCATCCATTTCTTATCTGCAGGTAATTTGTTCTAAGCTATTCTGTACATGAGAAAAACTATATATAGCACCATTTCTAAATAAACCAATTCCAAATTAACTATGTTTCTCCACATATCCAAAGAACTCTGAAAAATTTAATTTAAAAGTTATTCACTGTAAAGTATAATGATAACTAATACTAAAATACAATAAGTGTGGCGCTAGGTAGGGACTTGCCTCAGTTAATAAAGTACTTTCTGTGCAAGTATGAGAGCCTGAGTTTCAATCCTCAGTACTCATATAAAATCCTGGGATGGTGACATACATCTGTAATTTGAGAGTTGGAGAATAGAAACAGGTGGATCCTGGTGATCAGTCAGCCTAGCCAAAGTGGTAAGTCTAGGTTCAATGAGAAATAGTATTTTACAAAAAAGGAGACTTAATGTCTTAGTTAGGGTTTTATTGCTGTAAAGAGACAGCATGACCATTGGAGCTCTTAAAAAGGAAAATATTTAATTGAGGTTGGCATACAGTTTCAGAGGTTTAGTCCATTATTATCATAGCAGGAAACATGGCAGCATGCAGGCAAGCATGGTACTAAAGGACCCAAGAGTTCTGCATCTTGATCCAAAATCAACAAAAGAAGACTATGTGTCACACTGGGCATAGCTTGAGCATCGGAAACCTCAAAGTCCACCACCCCCACAGTGACACACTTCCTACTCCAACAAGGCCATACTTCCTAATAGTGCCACTACTTATGGGCCAAGCATTCAAACAGATGAGATTATGGGGCCATGCCTATTCAAATTACCACACGTGGAGAAATGTTTGAGAGACATCCTGATGCCAATAAAATAAAAATATAATAATCATAACAGTATAGTATAGTAAGATTTATTTCAAAGCTATGAATCACTTGTTTCTAGAATTTCTTATTTAATATTTTGAACCATGGTTGACTGTAGGTAGTGGGAACTGTAAAGTGAAATTTCAAATAAACGGAGGGGCTACTGTACATCAGAACAGAGGTAGTGAGATCTCAAAGGAAGGATTTTATAGCAAAAATGGAGGATGGCTTGATGTTTTTTTAAGGGGGCTTGGTTCACTAATGTGTAAATGCTGAAAAAATTCAAAGCCCTTGTCTTTAGACAAGGCTCTCTTACATGATCTGTCTTGACTGTTTAGACTAGTTATGTGTTGGCTGGGAGCCTCTCTTATTCTACATTTGAGTGCCATGTGGGCAGGTCTGAGTACCTTGGTGACCTGTCTTATGCCCACTTTTCAGCTAGCCTTCTTGCCTCTCTTTTCTGCTTAAACTTGTCCATGTTAAGCCTGGGAAAACCTTTTACCATGTTTTGTTTTTATTCATGAGGTCTGTGAAGCATGATTTAGGAGTCATTTTATTAGATCGAGTAGGTGACCTATTCCTCCCTCTTTTGACCTCTCCCTCCCTGAAATTACAATGCAATGAAGGCCTGGAAATTAGTAGGCCAAGTATCTTAATTACTTTTCTCTTGCTGTGATAAGACATTATGACCAAGGCAACTTATAAAAGTATTTGGTTTGGGTTGATGATTTTAGAAGGTTAGAATGCTTGATGGCAAAGCAAACGATTGAGAGCTTACATCTTGATCTGTAAGAAGGAAGCAGAGAGAGGCAGTGTGAGAGAGTGAGGGAGATAGAGATAGATATAAAATAAAGAGATAGATGATAGCTAGCTAGCTAGCTAGCTAGAACTGGGAATAGCAGTCTTTTGAAACCTCGAATCATCTCATTTTACCCCCAGTGAAATACTTTCTCCAACCAGCTTCCTAGTTGTTTTCAAACAGTTCTACGAGCTGGGGACCAAGTTATCAAACATATAAGCCTATGGGCTGTTTCCATTCAAAGCACCCCAGAGGGTTTTAGTTCTATTCCAAACAGTTTGTCACAAATGTGATTTGCCTAAGCCTCAGTGAGTCCAACACCAAACAAACACCATTATTTAAAATTTTAATTCTTTCAGCGCTCAGCAATTCCATTGTTAGCATGGTTAGCAGGAGAAATCACACTGTGGAGACACTTAGTCCATCCCATAGCACCTCTCTAGTGTACCTTGTACAGTGGTTACTCCCAAGGGTCCTCAGAAGCAAGGTCCCACGATGTAGTCACCATGTGTTTCTGATGGGGCTCTGATTTGAAAGACTGTTTGGCAAAAAGCATGGAAAAACCAAACCTGTTCCATGTGATACTGGCAAGACACTTTTGGTTGCTTGACTTTTCTTGTTCACTGACAATCATTGTTTTTGATATAGCCCAGGTTGGCTCTCCACTTGCCCCAGCCTCCCAAATGCTGGAATTACAGATGTACACCATCCAGCTGGGGTAGTCATTTCAAGTTTGACTCTAATGTTAGTGTGAAAATAATGCAGCTAGTTGTGAGCTATTTTTATTTTCAGCATCAATACAGTCACCCTAATATTTAAACAAAGAAAGAAACAAACAAAAAACTATTGAAATGTTTGGAAGGATTCTTGAGCTAGTAGTGGCTTGTGAGGAATTAAAATTTTATATTCCGAAAAGCGGCTGTGAATTTAATATAAAATTGCATTTCCATGAAAACACGTTGTCATTCCTTATCTGGTATCAGAATGTAGGTAGTATAGTCTGTCACCACACTGAGGTGTCATCTTCCAGAGTGCAGGAAACTCATGCCCTTTCAGTGTCTTCCCAGGACCTGTAAAAACCCAAAGACTAGCATGACTATCCTCTAAGAGGCTCTACCCAGCAGCTGGCTGAGACAGATGCAGACATCCACAGATAAACAGTGGATGGAGCTTGTAGTCTCTTATGGAAGAGTAGGGGGAAGGATTGCAGTTCCTGAAGGGGATAGGAACTCCACAGGAAGACCAATAGAGTCAACTGACCTGGACCCTTGGGGTTTCTAGAGACTGAACAACCAACCAAAAAACATACATGAGTTGGACCTAGGCCTCCTCACACATATGTAACAGATGTGCAGCTTGGTCTCCATGTGGATCCTGAACAACTGAAACAAGGGCTATCCCAAAAGCTGTTATCTGTGTGTGGGATATGTTCTTCTAGATGAGCTACCTTGTCTGGCCTCAGTGGGAGAAGATGAGCCTAGCCTTGCAAAGACTTGATGTGCCAGGATGGGGAGGATAATGAAGGAGCTCAGAGGATATGAGAAGTGGTGACCGTGGGGGTAGGGGCAAGGAACGGGATGTAAAGTGAATTAAAAAACCCCTCCAGATCTAGGGTATTCTGAGGAATTTGATCAAATAAATTTATAAAATGGTCAAACAAAACAAAACCCTCAGAAAACAAAAACTCTTAGATATTTTTGAATTAAATTTAAGCAAAAATCAATTTATCTTGTTCAGCAGTTACATATAAGCCTATATTTTTATTGAATGATTAAGCTGCGTTTTGGTGAATTTGCTTATTTTCCTGAATCTATCTATTCAAAGAAATAATGGAAACGAGGAAGTAAAAATGCCTGCTGTCTGGGTTCAAACAAAGCTGTTGAGAGACTATGTATTGCCATCTAGTGGTCAAAAGGCTCCTCGTCCATTCTCCTTGAAGACTTGCATCTAGGATTATGTCCAGGCAGATTAGATGGTTCTTGAGAGGATGAAAGGCAGACACGATGGGGCTAATATGTTTTTCCCTTTCCAACCCCTGGTTAGCTGGGGTGCTTGCTTCTTTGCACTTGGCATAATAACAGGGAAGCCTTCTTTGTAGTTTCGCAAACAAGTGTATTGTGGAAAATAAAGAGTGGTGTTCTTGGCTGTGCTTCTGTTTGGGGACTAGCAATTTAGGCTGTGGGATATTTCCATCAGAACAATGTAGAAAAGTCATGGTTTTATTACGGTAAGTGCTGGGCACACACAGCCACACACACCCTGGATTTTCAACTTCCTCTTGATTACTGCTTCTGCCACCATCTTTGGCAGCTCCTGCTGTAGACATTCTGTGTCTCCAAAGAGTGTTCACATGACAAAGCTGGACTTGGCCCTAACAGGAAGGGTGCCCGAGACTCCAGACTCTGCCTCTGATGAGGACCACTGGGCTTTTCATCCATGCCGACTTTATTAATAAACAACATGACACAGTTTCCAGAACCAAGGCCCAGAGCCAGCTGCAATGCTCCTTCTATTTACTTCTACTTCTTTGTTTTCACCTCTCCTCTCCGCCTTGCCAGTTCTCTGAACAAGGGCTGTTAGTTTATTGTGGCCCTTTCCTACTTTCCCTGAACACATACCAACACCCACAATTGTACATTCTGTCTCTGTCTCTGTCTCTGTCT
>NW_021604706.1:541972-558583 GCF_004785775.1 Grammomys surdaster
TCTCTCTCTCTCTCTCTCTCACACACACACACACACACACACACACACACACACACACACACACATGTGCTTAAGGGATTTGGTCTAGATCACTGTTAGAGAGTAGCTCTTGAGTGGGTGGGGGTAGGCAGCTTAAGTCCAACACTGACAGAACACCAGGCTTGGCTGGTAGGCTGAACTGGCTCTGGCCTATTTGGTGTACATTGGAAGATGAGGTACATCTCGTTCCCATCCATCTTGTAATAGCTCCCCATTTGGTGCATAAAACTCCCACATAAGAATAAACAGGATTTCCCAACCATAAATAAGTCCCTATGCCTGATGGATTGTCAGAAAAAGAGAGTAGAGCTGTTCAGCCAAATCTAGGACTCAGAGATCTCAGCTTATTCCAGATGAGATCAGGGACAGATACTGCTTGCTTAGAATGCTGTTGAGAATGGTTCTGGTGCTATATGGAAAGAGAATATGGGTATGTGGTTGGGTACACGGTCCTCCTCAACACTTCATCCTTTAAAGAAAGTGTCGGAGTATTTGTGTAGAGTCTAGGCACATCTCCAAAATTTTAATCATTTCTAAATGACTTACAATAACCTATAGCATATGCAAATAATTATGTTGCTTAGGGAAAGACAAAAAGGAAAAATATGTTTACAGTTAATGCAGACACTGTCAGAGTGGTTTTAGGTGGGTTCTCACTATGTTGCATAGACTGGTTTAGAATTCTTGAATTCCAGGGGTTCTTCTGTCTCAGAGTCCAATGTAGCCAGGACTACAAGTGAATACCCCAGATTATTTTGGATCTGTGGTTGATGGAACCCACAACATGAAGTCCACAGAAGACTGGCAGTATTAGGAACATCTGAGATAGTTAACAAAACACCACTGTTATTGTTATGCCAGAGAATTACACTGCTGGCTTTGTATCCAAATGTTTTCCTGGAGTGCTGGCAGTTAAACGCTTTTCATTGTTATCATTTTGGCGTAGGGTACTAGGAGGTTAGCTGTCTATCACATGTCTTTAAAAGAAGGGAATCACAAGATAGGTTAGTATTTTAATGACTCCTTTTTTTATTGGGATTCATTCAGTGCACCTAGCATGGAGTTTTACAAGGATATACTCATACTCAGACACAATGTTCTTTGATCACATATGCCTCCACCATACTTTCTTTTATCACAGAATTAAAGTTCATGTAACGTGAAGTTCAACACTTTAACTATTGTTTTTTTTTTTTTTGATTAAAGGTCTCACTATGTAGTGCAGAATGGTTTCAGCCTTGCCACCCTCCTGCCCCAGCTTCTCAAGTGCTGGTACTGAGGCAGACACTATAATGCCTGGCCACTTTAGTCATTTTAAACTATACAATTTGATGGGTTTTAGTACATTCACACGATGGTATGAAAACATCATTAGTTAATTAATTCTAGAATCTGTTCATCCCCGAAAGAACTGTATCCCAGTAATAGTCACTCCGAATTCTCTCCTATTCTTAGATTTTGTCAACTACTATTCTATTTGTCTCTATTCATTTACCTACTGTGTCCATTTCCTATAAATAGAATTACACATGCCCTCTCTGTCTGATTTATTTTGTGGAGCACATTTTTAAGGTGCATATATGTGGTGGTGTGAATCAGTAATTTTTCCCTTGTTAAGGCTGACTAATAAATAGTTCATGGTTTGGATATAACTCATTTTATTTAGCCATTTATCAACTGATGGACATTTGGGTTGTTCCCACCATTTGGCTATTAGAAGTAGCACTGTTATAAATATTTATTACAAGGTTGTTTTAAACTCTGGTCTTCAATTTTCCTGGGTTGCACTAGGTAAGAGGTTTTTCCTCCACTGATGAATCTATTTGAAACAGTTTTGCTAAAAAGAAAAGAATAGGCACGTGGGTGATAATCAGATGAGATCTGGGAGCAGCAAAGAGTATCAAAAATGCAAGGACAGACAAGCTGTAGATGCCAAAGGCAAAGGGTCTCTACGAAAAAAGTATGACAAGAAAGGGAGAAGATGTTGCCAGAAAAGAATACTGATGATTTTTATCTCAGTGAATAGAAAAACAATAGGGTTTGTTAAGAATTTATAAAATGGTTGTTGATGTTTTTTTCTTTTGTTTTATAAGGAAGCAGAAAGTCTACTGGGAATGAAAAGATGGATTGGGGGGCAACAAAAGGTGAATACTATTATGGTATGGGCTGTCTTGCTGGTAAGAGATGTTTGGGTAGAAAGAAGTGAAACTTATAAGTACATGGCAAACGCAAAATGAACAAATAGATGGAGAAAATATTTGCATAATAAATAAAAGAGAGGGGCTCATTTATTACCAAAACACCACATGTATTTTTACAGTGATGGGCTTTTTCAAAAGCATCTTCTATCTCTAAGCATACCAGGATGAAGGAATCATGCAGAACAAGGAGCCAATTTAGAAACAAGAAAATCCAGTGATAGTAGACTTCAGGTCTGTCTGTGAAGTAAACTCATCAGAGCCACGGAAGTCAAAGAGTGTCAGAGCTTGGAGGGCCTTTGAGCTTATCCAGAAGCCCTCTTCCTACCTCAGTCTTCAGCAGTAAGGTTAAAGCAGAGTAAGTAAGTCTAAGGCTTAAATTCAAGGCCACTGGTCAGTGAATGAAAAACTCAAGTCGGTAGTCTGCCCTTGTCCTCATAAAGATATTACAACTTGAAAGAGTTGTTAGTTTATATAGGATTTTCTGTCTCCACCACTGAACCCAATGCTCCTGGGAGAGGAGACTGCATGTGATTCATCTCCAGATCTACAGCTGAAGCACAGTTGTCGAAACTTGCTGAATGTATGAATGAGAATCAGAAGCACTCAATTCTTCCTAGGATTCAGTTTCTTTTCATTGTGCCACAGTTTTTAGTAGCAGATCTGAGATTCAAGCACAGTTTTCATGTTCCATGGGTATCTTAGTTAAGGTTTTCATTGCTGTGAAGAGACACTATGAGCAAGAGCTGTTATGAAGGACATTTCATTGGGGCTGACTTACAGGTTCTGAGGCCCAGTCCATTATCATCAAGGCAGAAAGCACAGCAGAATCCAGGCAGATGTGGGGCTGGAGGAGCTGAGAGTTCCACTTCTTGTTCCAAAGATAGCTAGGAAAAGACTGGATTCCAGGCAGCTAGGAGGAAGATCTTTAAGCCCAACCCCTACAGTGACACACTTCCTCCAACAAGATCACACCTACTCCAACAAGGTCTCACCTTCAAATAGTACCACTCCCTGGGCCAAGCATATTCAAACTACCACTAGGGGTCTCTGGCCTACACCTTGGTGTCCACATACAATAATATTGGTTTCTCTAGACGTACCAGAAGAGTGCTGTGAGCTTGTCAGGACTCACAGGACTCTCAGTCTCTTGTTATTATGAACGTGTCTAGGGCACAAGGACAACAGTTTACCTTAGTCTACAGTAGTGTTTTTCAACCTGTGGGTTGAGATCCATATGGGGTATCCTGCATATCAGATATTTACATTATAATTCATAACAGTAGCAAAATTACAGTTATGAAGTAACAATGAAATAATTTTATGGTTGGTGGGGTCATCACAACATGAGGAACTATATTATAGGGTTGTAGCATGAGGAAGGCCGAGAGCCACTGGCCTAGAGCCTAAGACTGATCTTGCTGCATTGTAATGACTTTTGTGGGAGGCATGAAGGTTCTTGTGCTCACAGATAAGCACTAGGGGAACCTGTAATAGTAAACACATAAAGTTGTCTCTCCAAAGAGAGAAATGTATAACCTGTTTTCCACCCAGAAGGCTAGGAGAAGACTGGTGACTTTTGCATTGTGTGGCAGAGACATGAGCTTGTCTCATCAGCTTGTTAATCTATAGGACCTATAATTTGGGAAGATGTCACATGTACTTTACAAAGAGTATCAATGAAGTCATGTCTTAAGCTTTCTTGTACCCATGGGATTGAGTTATTCATCACCAGGAAGCTATTCACCAAGTTTTGCTGTGCTTAGCTATGTCTCAAATAAACGTCTTGAGTTCAGACTACTGAAGTTTGAACCAACACTGCCTACTTAGTTGTATTGAATGAACTATTTTCATTACTCCCTGGAATGGGATCATCACTCTGCTAGCTGGCATAGTAGCAGAGATCCCCACAGACTTTGGAATTCATCTTGGATGTCAGGAAGTTCTTTCTTTTGCAATGTTTCACAGTTTCAAGGTAGGAATACTCTTCCCTTGGGGGATTGTGTGTCTCACTATGGACTTGTTAGCAAGAAGCTGGAGGAAAAGTGCAGCCTTGGAAAACTCAGCTTTATCCAGTGTCAAATGGTACCTTTAAGACCAGCACTGTACTTTTCCTGACACCTGATTTCAAAACAGTTTCTACATGTACTAGTCAGGATTCCAAAAGGAGCAGAGCAGAATCAATGGTGTGTGTGTGTGTGTGTGTGCATGTGATAGTCTTACTATGTAGCTCAAACTGGCTTCCAACTTGTGGCATGCTCCTCCTGCTTTTACTTCCTGACTACTAAGATTACAGCCACATGCCACCGTGCCTGACCTTCGTTTTGTGTGGGCACTTCTATAGAGTGGCTTAGCTCACCTAGGAGTCGAGTCAGCATCTTTGTCAGAGGAGTGGGCTGGTAAGGGCTACTAAGGGTTTGGCAAACCTTCAGCTCAAAGATGCCAGTCAGGGACTGTTTATAATCACTGAGGATCATATAGAAGAGAGTGGTGGATGACAACATGACAGAGTGTTACAAGCCAGTTTTGATTAGTTCCTTTCTTGTCATGAGCCACTCTGTTTTACGATTGTTATGCCATACTTTAGATAAACCAATACTTCTGCTTTATGTTAGAGCAGTGGTTCTCAGCCTTGCTAATGCTGTGACCCATATATATATATATTTATTTCCTCATGGTGACCTCCAACCATAAAATCATTTTCATTGCTACTTCATAAATGTAATTTTGCTACTGTTGTGAATTGTAATGCAATAACTGCTTTCTGATAGTCTGAGGTAACCCCTGTGGAAGGGTCGTTAGACCCCCAAAGGGGTGGCAACCTACAGGTCTGAGGGCCTCTGTGTTCTGAGGTGAGAGGTGTGACGTATGAGTGGATATCTCTTGCCACCCCTCATTTCACCCGTGGCCCGCACTCACCTGCACCAAGTCAGGTGTGAGGCGCTTGGCCTGCAGCCATTTCTGGAACCTCTCTGTTTTCCGAAGGATGCGCTCAATGCTACAGGTCTTTGGCGCTGATGCAGAGGCACAGATCCTCCTGTCAGATATCTCACTTTGGTACTTGCTGACCAGTCGAGAAATCTCCACAGGGCGCCAGGTTTTAGAGTCATCTGAGTAATTTGCAGCATAAGAAGGCAAGTCCTGAGGAGGTAGTCCCAGGTGGGAAGCCAGCGAGCTTTCAAACCTGCGGGAAGCACAGGGCAAGCCTGTGAGCCAGAGGCCAGCGGAGCTGAGGAGCAGGGAAATGGGACAACAACCTGTCTGATCAGTTCTTTTCCTTTGATTTGTTCTAAGCTCCTTTTTACAAAAGGATTATCTGTATTTGACCAAACATATGATGCCAAAAGAAGTCACTCAGAAACTGTCCTCTTAGCCCAATGCACAGAAGGGCCAACTGTGGCTCTTTGATCTTCAACTCCATTTAAGGAGAATAGCTTTACACTTTTGGTTCTTTTTATACCTCACTCTTGACTTACAGGTATGGAAACTGAAGCATATAGAGCTTAAGGATCTTGTTCAAAATCCAACCCAATGTTTACAGTCAGGGGCACAAAAGCCCAAGTATTTTGCTTCACACACTCTATTTGTCCAAACCATTCATGTATTGACCAATGCCTGGGTCTTGGAAACAGTTTTCTCTATGAGGTTCTGGGGCTTGAACTTGAAAGACCACTGCACCGCCATATCCAAACTCAAAGAGCACCATCAAGATTGATTTAAGTCACCAGCACCAAGTAAATTTCGGGCAACCACGGCTGCTTCATGTCCATCAAATTTGAAGCCATCTGGCTCCGGCAGGTGTGTGATTGTGCACTGTGGTTTGGTCAGCTTTGAATGCTCCTCATGGGAAAGGCACTGGCCGATTATCATTTGCTGATTTCCTAGACTCCGTGGTTACCCTTTCTAAAGAGTCATGTCTCCAGCTGTGTGCTGACATTCCCATCAGGGAAAACTGTTGAATCTGCTTTTGATTTATGTCTGAAAAAATTATTCAGAAAAAGTTTGCCTTCATTATTATTAACGGAAGGTCATACTGCAAGTGAAAATCAGACTACATCAAATACTGAACTTAGATGGGAGTTTTAAATTCTTGTTCTTGAACACTATTAAACGATTGAGCAGCCCACGCTAATGGGTTTTGACTAGTATGTTTTTGATGAATTAGAATTTTGATGAGCCCCAAACTGCATATTGTTTCATTTTCTTACTCATATAATTCAGGTTTGCTTAAAGAGATTACAGGTTTTCCACTGATTATTTGTTTGTTATTTGCATCACTGGGGATGAACCTTGGGGCCTTGTGTATGCTACTCACATGTGCTACAACTGAATCACACTACAAGTTCTTTCCTAGTATTTCAATTACAAGGCAAGTTACAGGAAAAAACTTAAGGGCAGAAGGTCAACAAGGGACAAGAGCTGGAGTGCTCAGGTCGCTGAGGCTCTTCCATTTTAGAGCTCCAGCCTCTCACAGTTGGTAAAGTGCTGTCAGCAAGCTACTTCTGCAGTGCAACGGTGCAAACTGCAACGGGTGCAAACACAAGGGGTTCTTCTCAAGAACCTTGCCACAGGGATATTGAAGAAGACGAACTTGAAAAAAAAACTTGAAAAAAAGTCAGTGTTACCAGAAGTTTCAGGACAGCTGTGGGGACTCATTTTCCCTTGTAAGAAGGACTAGAAAGGGTTCAAGGCCAAGAGGTAGTCTTGCTTCCAGTAGTTTCTCTTGGTCATGAAGTTCCAAACCTACAAAACTCTTGGAACTTAAGATTTACACTGAGGTGATAATGATAGTAACACACACTTATGAAATCTTTAAGTATGTTAATTTCTTTCTTAAGTGCTTTGTGTATAATATCTGTTTAATCTTTTTTGTGAGCGATATTAAAGATTGCACCCAGGACACCAAACATACTAGACAAATGCTCTACTACTGAGCTACATCTCCAGCATATAATCCTTTCAATATACCTATGAGGTTGATAGCATTATGTATTGTGCAGATAAAATCCCTGAGACATGGAACAGCTACATCATTTTTCCAAAGAAGTTTGATCAGGAATGGGAAGAAATAGCATTCAAAGATGCAGAGCTTGAAACCTTAACTACTTTACCAATGTTTATTCCTATATAGCTCATTTTATTAATTAGCTCATAGGAGGAGATCAATAATACTATTAAAGGCTAGAACTGGCAAGTTCTGAAAGCATGTTCCATCCTTGTGCCCATTTTCATCTTGTTTTGGGGACAAGAAAGGGGAAGACAGAATATATGTGACCTGTCTGAAAAAAAAATCACAGAAAATTAGTGATAAAGGGAGGTAGCCCCCAGGTCTTCCACTCAACCAGCTTATAGAGTTGAATGGAGAAAGACTTTCTGCTTTGTGGTACAAGGTCATTGTCCTTTTTTTCTGCTGTCATTTTCTGAGGAGGGTCTGATGAGATGACAGCATATCAGAGTAGGTGACCTGCAGGTTCAGCAATGGCCGAGGAAATTCCATAATAAATTTGAGAGAAAAACAGACAGGTTCTCACCCATTCAAAATGGTGTGACATTTACTACTATGCAAAGGGGAAATGCATATCTCCCAGTGTCAGTGTCTGCCTACTTAACTGATTAGAAGAATGAAAACATGGACCCTGCTCTTCATTCACTAAAATGTCAAAAATCCCCAGTTTAGAAAATCAAAACCAAGGCAAAAAAATGAAACCAACAAACAAAAGCTAAACCCAAACAAACCAAAACAACAAACCAAAACCCAAAAACTAAAACCAGCAACTTTCTACTTTTTTAAAAAAATTTGAGATCATGGGCATGATTGAAGTGAGGCTAGTCGAATTTCTTACTTCATGAAATGTATACCAGCAGGACCATACATGTTCAGAACTGGAGAGAAACATTAAGGTGAGTAGGACAGGTATGTGTTTGGTAGTAATGGTGGGGATTGGGGAGACTAAAGTTGAACTAGAATGAAATATTCTTTTCTACTGTGTTCACACATGCCTTAAGTATTTCTTGTCTCTTTTCTCTTTCCATCCTTGAGCTCTAGACTAAATCCTAAAAACATCTATCTTCTTTCTAAAACTCTCATGATACAGTTATAGTCATTAGCAGTCCACAATGCTCTTCAAAGGCTCATCACCTGCTGTTCATTCTCCTTATAAGCTTGAGTTGTTCTCACTAAACTACTGGCTACTCTTGGATAATTGCATCCTTTCAAGCCCCTGACATGCCCTTCCCTTTCTCTGAAACATTTTCTTCTTCTTTCTTCTCTAGATAATACCTACTTAACCTTTTAAATCCTAGACAAGTACCATTCTTTCTGATCTTTATTTGTTTTACTCTTCATTAAGATAGCTTTCTTTCTACATGGTCCCATGACCCTCTGCATTGAACATTTTATATATTGTGCTTTAGCCACGAATTTACTTCTTTGTTTTCTTAATAAGATCCTTCAGGGAAAAGATATGGTCTCTTCTTTCAACTTTACAACTCAAGAATTTAGCAGAGTGCTTCTTACCAAGTTAGTACTCAAGTAGTTGGGTGAATGAATGCTTGGATGTGTAGATGGGCCATAGTGAATATTTGGATGTAAGATACATATGTGAGGATAGAGATGCTCAAAGAATAGGATTATAGAATGGGTAAAATGATGGTGGGGGTGGAAGAATGCATTGAGGACTGCATGGATGAGTGACCAGTTGGACAATAGATGAATGGGCACATGGAAGAATTGATGAATGACAGATTATATAGGTCCTAGAACTGCCAAGGCTTCTGAATTGTGGTTAGAAAGTGACTTAAAGCAATAATTACTACCTGATTTGGTGACAGTTAATTTTCACTGCCAACTTAAACAGATTCTGAATTACCTGAGACATACCTCTTTGGTGTGCCTTTTAGGAGGTTTCTAGAGAGGTTGGACCCATCCTGAATGTGGATGGCACTATTCCATGTTCTGGGGGCTCTGGACAAAGTAAAAGAGGAAAAAGGAAAAGGAAGCCAGCTGAACACCAGCATGCACCTCTTTCTGCTTCCTGACTGCCAATGCTATGCAGCCAGCTGTGGTCCCCTCCTGTGGCCATAGAGTTGCCAAGTCTTCCCTGGCATATCTACCCTGCTATGATGAATTGGATTGCTCTCAATATATAGGGTACAATAAACCTTGCCTCCATTAATATCCTGTTTTCATTTGTTTATTTTGATGTTTGTGTTGTCATTTATTTGATAACAGAGACAAGAAAAGTAGCTACCAGATCTTTTGTGAAGAGGACAAAGAAAAGACAGAGGAGAAGGGAAGGCAAAAAACTAACCAACCAACCAATCAACCAAACCAAGCCCAACTTAATAATTTGTTTTCTGGCAAGCCCTTAACTAGTCAGTAGGAGCTATTTGAACATTCTTTAAGGTTTTAGGAGTAGGAATCAGGGATGTTAGGCTAAAAATATGTAGTCAGGAAGATGAGGTAATAAATCAGCTCTAGTACGGGCCCAAGAACCCCTAGAAATGATTCTGGTCATGCACACCTCCAAGAATACTTCTTGTCTCTCTTCTCTCTTTTACATGTCTTTGCACCACACTGAGTCCTTAAACCATCCAGCATCTTTTCAAAGCTCTTATGTTATTGAACACAGTTAACCCTGAACTTTCTATGCCCACTATCTGTTGGTCCCCTTATAAAGTTGATTTGGTCCTACCAAATCATTGTTGACCTTTGTACAAATTACATTTTTGGGCCCCTGTCAATATTTCTATCTTTTTCTTTTTTATTGAATATTTTATTTATTTGCAATAAAGATGTCATCCCCTCTCCCTATTTCCCCTCACTAGAACCCCCTATCCTATATCCCTTCTTCCTTTATAATTTTATGCCATTTTGATTACATGTATTTATTAAGGTCAATTCTAGGTTGAGGGTCTAGCAATATAATAGATGCAAACAGTCAAGGAACAAGCAATACAGTAAACACAAATAGTCAAAGAAAAAGCAAGGCACTAAACCCAATTACATGAACACTCGAGTGATCACTGTTTCTAAGGGCTTATCAGGATGACCAAAGTAACTGAGCCTACTTCCCTCTCCTAGCCCAAGCTCTCATTTTCATGTCTGAAGCTGACTTTCTTGTTCTAGCCTAAAATTTAGATTCCTATCTGAAATCACTTCTTTATTCTAGCCTAATATTTAGATTCCTGCCTGAGATTACTTCTTTGTTGTAGCCTAAGATTTAGATTCCTACCTGAAATTACTTCTTTGTTCTAGCCTAATGTCAGATTCCTGCCTGAAGCCTACTTCCTTGTCCTTGGTCAATGTCATATTCCTGCCAAGCAGCCCATTTCCTTGTCCTTGGCCCATGTCAGCTTCTTGCTAAGCAGCCCCAAAGGTTCTCCACCTCTCCCCCTTTTTTATTTTGTTAACAAGACTCAGCCTGTCTTAGGTCTTTCTGACAAGAATACCTTCACTATCCATTATGGAATATGCATTATCAAAAGCAATGCACTTCTGTCTTAGGTTGGTAAGGCTCTGTGCAGAATCTTACTTGTCCTTGGCTTGCCAGCCTGTTAAATTAATAACTCTGTCTGGGGGTCCATTATCAGTTTCAAGTCATGTATTTTGGCTGCCAGCCTGTTGATGTAGTTAGAGACAAGCTTTAACATGATGGACAGGAATAAAAGTATTCCCAGGACAAGAAGGGCTAGCCTGATCAAGCTATATATGCCATTCCTGAGGTTTGACCAAAATGGAAATACTGACCTAATACCATTTTATCAGCATTATTTTCAGCATCAAAGCTCAACAGAGCAACACTCTTTAAATTCATAATTTCAGTATGCAAAGTTAACATACCCAGAGAGGTATTAGGATTACGCCAAATATCCTACAGGTGTCTTCAAACTTTTTTCTAATTATAATGACAATCATTGTGAATTTCTTTCTTTTTTGTTTTTTGTTTTTGGAGACAGGGTTTCTCTGTGTAGCCCTGGCTGTCCTGGAACTCACTCTGTAGACCAGGCTGGCCTCGAACTCAGAAATCCACCTGTCTCTGCCTCCCAAATGCTGGGACTAAAGGCGTGCGCCACCACTGCCCAGCCTCATTGTGAATTTCAAAAGTAACACTACTCCAATGATATTTGTCATGACACTTGGGATGACTCCTAACTCTTGAACTCTGATCCTCCTTCAGATAATTTGAATAGGCTATAGAGCATCATCTGTTGTTCCAGATAACTATATAAATCCTTTTGTATACTCAATACATTAGTAACATTTGTTTTCCTAGATGGTTAACAAAAATAGTTGTCTTAACTCCTTCTGTCAATGGTGTTGCATAAGCAGTGTTGCTAGTAATTAATGAAATTAAAGCTGTTATGCCAGTAATAATCAAAGCTACCCTCTTGCTTTGGCTTAAAGCCTCACTTCTTCTAGTTTTTTCAGCACGTCAAGATTTTCTAATGCTTAGGGCGGTAGGACAAAAGCTTGTTGATAGACCCCCATAACAGACATGCCAGGTTTTAACACACTAACACAATTGGAAATTATACAGTCAATGCAACTTACAATAACTACTTTAGAAGAGACAACCAATTTTAGCTTGACAATTAAAAGAGCCTTAAAACATGTACTAACCCTTGTTTGAAATCCAGGTCCTGTCTCAACTTTATCTCTTGCTATCATAACATATACCACTCCTGGGCATATACCATATATGATGCTCTACCATACCATAAGGACACGTGCTCCACTATGTTCATAGCAGCTTTATTCTTGATAGCCAGAAACTAGAAGCAACCCAAATGTCCATTAACCAAAGAATGGATACAGAAATTGTGGTTCATTTAACAATGAAATACTATTAAGCTATTAAAACAAAGGCATCAGGTATTTTTCAGGCAAATCGATGGAACTAGAAAGTATAATCCTGAGTGAGGTAATCCAGACCCAAAAGAACAGTCATGCTATATACTTACTGGTAAGTGGATATTTGTCAAAATGTATAGAATACCATGGTACAGCCCACAGACCCAAAGAAGATAAACAAGAAGGAAGGCCCAAGTGAGGATGATGCTTCAGTCCAACTTAGAAGGGGGAACAAAATAGTCATGAGAGGTAGAGGGAAGGAGGGACATGAGTGGGAGAAGGGGGAAAGGAAGTAGGGGAACAGGATCAGGTACGGAGAGAGACAGGAGAAAGGTCCAGAGGGCCAGGAGAATGAATGGAAATATCCAGTTGCCAGTGGTGGTGGGGGGACAGGGTTGGGAAACTCTAGGAAGTCCTAGAGACCTGGAATGGAAGAGGCTCCCAGGATGACCTTAGCCAAACTGTGGGGACATGGAACCTGAGTAGACAACCTCCAGTAGTCATCCAGGCTCCCCAGTAGAGGAATGAGGACACCAACTCACATACAAAACTTTCCAGCTAAAATTGGTCCTATCTAAAGGGGATGAAGGGACAAAAATGGAGCAAATACTGAATGAATGGCTGACCAGTGACTGGCCCAACTTGGGATCCATCCCATGGGCAGCTCTGAGACTATTACTGATGCCATGTTGTGCTTGCAGACAGGAATCTAGCATGGCTATTCTCTGAGAGAGTCTACCAAGCAACTGACTGAAACAGCTGCAGATACTCACAGGTGAGCCTGAGGACCTCTATGGAAGAGTTAGGGGATGGACTGAAGGTCCTGAAGGGGATGGCAACCCCACAGGAAGACCAACAGTGTCAACTAACCTGGATGCCTGGGAATTTCCACGGATTGAACTATCAACCAAAGGCTGATATACATAGGCTGGTTCAAGGCCCCCAGGCACATATCCAGCACAGGGCTGCTTTTTCTGGCCTCAGTGGGAGAGGATGTACCTAATCCTGTAAAGACTTGGTGCCTCAGGGTAGGAGGCACTCTCTTAGAGGTAAAAGGGGAGGGGGATGAAGTGAGGAGTTCTGTGAGGGGAGACTGGGAGAGCAGCATTTGGGATGTAAATAAATAAATAAATAAACAAATAAATAAAAATTATTAGCATCTGAGAAAGATACCTGACATCAACTTCTAGCCTTCACATATACATACAAACCAGAGCATTTGCATTTAAATACATATGTCTATAAAGGCATACACATACACACCATATTCATGTACATGTAAACCTGCACAAAGATACAATCATTCTTATATATTCTTTAAGCACTTTAATAGTATATAAAGAACACTTGTTCTCATTATTAAATAGTCTTCTCCAAAATTTGATTTTTAATATTTAATATTTTTAACATTCAATTACATCAACCAGCTAAAATATACTTAACTAACCCACCACTATGAGACAACATGAATATTTTTCACTTTCAATATTATAAACAATGATGTGTCAAACATTCTTGCAGTAATACTCTTGTGCATCTCTCTTATTAATTCCCTGTGACAAACACTTAAAAATGGTTTATTTGGATGAATATACCTAGCCACAATGCCTAACAGTGGGGACATGGAAGCAGAAGAGGCCACCTCCTGTAGCCAGGAAGGACCACTAGTAGACAGATAAGGACATCAGCACACCTAACAAAACTTTCAACCCAAATTTGTTCTGTCTAAAAGAAATGCAAGGATGGAGCAGAGACTGAAGGAATGGTCAACCGCTAACTGGCCCAACTCAAAACCCATCCCATAGGCAAGCACCAGTCTCTGACACTATTAATGACACTCTGTTATGCTTGCAGACAAGATCCTAGCATAACTGTCCTCTGAGAGGCTTTATCCAGCATCAGACTGAAACTGATGAAGATATGCACAGCCAAACATTGGATAGGAAATCCCACAGGAAAACCAACAGAGTCAACTAATCTAGACCTCTGGGAGCTCTCAGAGGCTGAGCCACCAACCAAAGGACACACAGGGGTAGGATGAGGTTACCATTTTAGTTTTTGAGACAAGTTCTCTCACAGAACCTGGAGCTTTCTGGTTTAGCTAGCCTGGCTAGTCAATGAGGTGCAGGATTCTGCCTGCCTCTGTCTTTTCAACATAAGATTATGTTAGTTAGTTAGTTAGCTAGTTTTTTTGTTTGAACAGGGTCTCTGGGGATCCATCTATTTCCACTTCCCTGTTCTGGAGTTACAATTCCATATAGCTATGTTCATTTTTGATGTGGGTGCAGGGGATACAAGTTGATTGCAAGTAGTTTACCCACGGATTCATCTCTCTAGCTCACTTCAGAATGAATTCTGTATGATTTTTGTTTTGACTTTTTCTTAATCAACATTCCTAAAATAAATGACTACTATACTTATAATAAAAGAAAATTATTTATAAGGTAGCAAGAAAGATGAGAAGCAGGTCCAGACCCGTAGAGCCTCTCTGCCTCTTTCTGTTGTGCTTAAGTATTCTGAGCATACAGTGCTGTAACCCCATGAACCTGCCCTGTCTGATGTCAACCTGCACACTTCCTCTTCAGGTGCACATGGGATATCTTGAAGTCTAATGAAACAGTGCTGCAAGGAGAACCTCTTGAAGTTGATGAAAGAGATGGGAACATTGAGCTCTTCATTGGAGTCCTGCAGTTTGTTTCTCTCCCACCTTAAACTATATCCATATCCTCATTGCTGCTCTCTGAGAAATTATCACACTTCACTATATTCTCAGTTCTCTGCAGTCCATTTCCTAGTTGGGAAGCCTCAAATTCAACATCTCCATATTTCTATTACTTCTTTTCATATTGTGTCAGTCAACAAAGTGAACACAGAGCTGAATCCAGGAGTATCCTATCTGCCCTCCTTTGTCAGAAGCAATCTCTCTTCTGGTTCTTGAGAGTAACCCCAGACCACCCTACTTACAGTTTTCTATGAGATCCCCCTGAAACACAGGTTTTATGTCTCAGCTTAACAGCCTCCCTATTGTCTGCAACAGACTAGTCTTAGTTAGGGATGCTTCAACTTTGCAACCTTCACAAAGAGTTTATAAAAGGCTTACTAGTCAGGGCTGGCAATGTAGCTCAATGGTAGAATGCTTGCTAGCACTTGAAAGGCCCTGCCTGAGGTGTCATTTTATCACAAAGAAGAATAACACAGAAACCAAACATCCTTAATAGTAAATGACCACATAAACTCCATAAAACATCTAAAAATCATAAAAAATTTTTTAATAGATCTAGAGAGCTCACTGGTTAAGAGCACTTTTCCAGAAAACCCAGGTTGGATTCCAAGCACCCAAATGGTGTCTTACAACTGTCTTTAGCTCTAGAGGATCTGACACAATCTTTTGGCTTCCTCAAGATCAGCCATGCATTTGATGCACAGACACACATGCAGGCAAAACACACATGCACATGAAATAAAATAAAATAAAATAAAATAAAATGAAGTTTAATATTTTCTGTGAGACACACACACACAAATGGAGTTTAATCAGCCATACAGAGTGACAAAAGTATGTCATTTTTTAGGAAAATGTATGAAATTAAAGATCATCATATTAGATGAAATGGGAGACTCAGAAAAACAAATATCACATTTTTCTCATGTGGAATATACATGGTTTTAAATATATGAAATGAAAATAAACAGGGACTAGTTGAGAAAAGGAAAGGTATTGGGGCAAGAAGGACAAAAAAGATAAGATAAATACCATTAAGGCACATAATATATACGCATATAATTGTCATAAAGAAGCCCACCATTTTGCACAATGAATATGTAGCAAAAATAAAAAGCAAAAAGGAGAAAAAGAAGTTTAATGTTTTTGATTGGGTTTTTATATTTGCTTCTTTTTAGTAATTTAATGGAACGGTCACAGGTATCTTTATCTAACAGAGAGGCTTGTATATCATTGCTTATGCCTTTTGTTTGGTCACAGAATCTTGCAGGCATAAGGTTAGATTTTGGCGAAAGGAAGAGAAAGAGTATAGGTCAAAGGTCTTTGGTGCTGAAAAGAAAAACTGGGAGTCACTGGTTCACAGGCTGAGCACCCCATTTCTTAGTCCAGCATTCAAGAAAGAGCCTGTGCCTCATAAGTGCCCCCAGGCTTCTCCTCTGTCCATTGCCACCTACACCTAGGGTTTCAGTCACCAGCACCTCTAGACTCTTCTTGGGTTTTAATTCTTCTCCTTCCAAAAACTTTCAGTTCATCCTGTATGACTTTGTTCAAAGGAAATCCAGTCCCCAGAAAAACCCTGTCTCCTGTCTACGGCACTTCTGTACTCAGGCATGCCTCAGACCAAAGCTCACTATTATTTGTAATTTTGTTCTTTTTCTCTGATCACCTAGAAGGTAAGAATAGAACTGTGGTGGCTGTTCTCACTTGGTCCCTGCTGGTTCTTAGACTTTGTACTTTGTGTTCATAAGCCTTTCTCTCTCTCTCTCTCTCTCTCTCTCTCTCTCTCTCTCTCTCTCTCT
>NW_021604706.1:558593-562354 GCF_004785775.1 Grammomys surdaster
TCTCTCTCTCTCTCTCTCTCTCTCTCTCTCTCTCTCTCTCTCTCTCTCTCTCTCTCTCTCTCTCTCTCTCTCTGAGAGCCACTTGCATTACAGTGAACTAAACTCTGATTGTTTTCCTCAGATCAATATCACACAACAGAGAACAGGCTCTGAAATGTTTGAGCAAACTGTCCTTGTTTGTATTCCAGGTCTGCCTTGGGCAGTCCCTTAAGACACCATGTTTGCTTACTGTCTGAATAATGGGTGCAAACTATCAACATCTGGAGTAGTTTAAAATGTCTGCCATATAGTAGCATTCTATATATTTCATCCCTCCCATTATGAGAAATGAATGGGAAAAGTCAACAGTCCCAGGCTACTGCAGTCATAGAAAGAATGTTCACCTTTCAGTTTCAAAAGAAACATTTGAATTTAACATTCAGGGCGACAATTTGGTTTCCACCCTTGCCCTCCTATGTCAACCCATTACCACTGTTAAATGCCTTCCTCTTAGCTCCCACCCATAAATTAGACATCTTCACACTAAGAGAAGCTCAATTTGCTCCTCGGAGTTATTTGATGGCGAATCTGACCTTATTTCTTCTTTAAAGAACTTCTTACAAATGGATGTCCCGATGCAGGCATTGCATTTATCAAGACCGAGGAATGTCTTTCCCACAGTGTAGCTGCTTCTGACTCGGGGTACCAGAGAAGGAGGGAGAGAAGCTGGCAAGGAGAAAGAACAGCTCAGGGTTGAGAGCCACAGCAGCAGCCGGGCTGGCCAGCATTGGTGGAAGGTGGTAGCTGCAGCCTCTGGCCGTCGGCGCTCCATCCTGTGTTCTGTGCTGCAGCCGTGGTTGTCAGCGGTGTACTCAGAGCTGTACAGAGGTTAGGCCTGACCAGAAAGGAAGCTGCCAAAAGCAGCTGGCTTCAGGATGCTGACCCTGTCCAGGCCTTTGAGGTTTCTGTTTGAGGATGCTGAGGAGTTAGCAGCTAATGGGGCTGGTCAGGAGGTGAGGAAGTCCATGGAGGATGCTGATAACACATTTCCAAAGTCACTCTTCCTCTGCTTGGGGCGGCTGCCTCAATCTGGGGAGGGGCACATAGGCAAATTTCGGAAAGGACAATGGTTATGGCTTCCCCGTGTAGTCCTTTCGACAAACACAGGATATCCCAGCTGGGCAGGAAAGGTCCATGCTGCAGGATGTGTGTTAAACCTAAGTTCCACCTGGGAGTTTCAAAGAATCCTGAAGGCCTCCACCCTCCACTGTTTTCATTCTGGGTACATCTGTCCCTGTCCCTGTGGAACACACACACACACACACACACACACACACACACACACACACCACTTACACATCTCCTACAGCATACCATCCCACCCCACCTCATCACACATCATGTGTACATATCTCATCAAATATATGCACTCTACACACATCTACACACGTGTATATCACCTCACAAATGAACCCCACAACATAAAGAGTCTAATACACACCCAAACATACACACCACATATCCCTATCCCACAACTCCCACAACACACACGTGCACACCACCCCACATCTCACACACACCTCACATCACATATAAATACACAACACAGTGCATATATACACATATAACAAAAGTCCACAATGCACACAGTCAAACATACACACACACAACCATACACACGCACATACACAGAGTCTAACACACACAGGCATCTACAGCACATACACTTCACAACATAAACCCTATAACACACACACACTACCAATCACACACACATATATACAGAGTCTGACACACATACACACACACACGACACACTATACAGACATACATACATTACACCACATAGACACAAATCTCACACCATATACACATGTACTCTACAACACACACATAAAGCTTCAAAATACAAATTCCACAACACACACATAAATACAGAGTTTAACACACACACCACACCCCTATTTCTACCCTCCACAAGACATGTACACACACCTATAAACATACATACCACCCACATCACACAGACATCTCCCAGCACATATAAATGCCATAACAAACACATACATATATACATAGAATCTATCATACACTTCCACACATCCACACAACCTAACACACTCATACACACACTATACCCCTATCCTCATTCTCCATAACACACACAGATACACACAGCACCTCACATCTCTCTCTCACACATTTATGCATGTGTGTGTGCACGCATGCACACGCGCGCACACGCACACACACACACACACACACACACTTCATACAACATGTACATGAACTCCACAACAGAAATCCCATAATGTACACACAGACTCTAACACACATATACACAGGTTGTAACACACACAGAGACTTTAACACACACACACACACACACAGATTCTAACACACATACACAGGCTGTAACACAAACACACCACCACCACTACTGCACACCAACTTTCCCCTTCTCTTCCCTGGATAATCTGTTCTGCACTTAACCAATCGTATTCCCTGACTTTCACCAAATTCCATCATATAATAAGTAGAGGTTAGTTTGCTGGCCATTAAGCACATATTTAACACTTCTTGGGAGGAGAAAACCCCAGATTAGTCCAGTTTTTGTTGATCTGAGAACAAGAGAGGGGAGAGAAGCCGGTGCCCTTTGTAGCTTGATGAGGGCAGTGGCAGAAGGAACCCTGCTGTACACAGCTGAGCCCAACTCTCTTAGGAGGCCTGAAAGCCCCTCTTTTCTTTTCTACCTTGCCTCATTTCTCAGCAGCTGCCTGACTTGGGAGGATTTAAGTGTTCAGGATTGGCTTCCTCTGGATACTGAGATGAGGTTCACAGCATGGAGTAGATGGGAATAGTCGGTGAGGACCAAATCAGGTTGTCCGACTTTGTGCAAGGGTTGGGAATACCTTGCTAGGTTGCTGTGCATAGGAGGATAGGACTAGGGGAGAGAAAAAGGAAGATGAGAGGCTACAGGAATGGTGTCAGGGACATGATGAGTTTGGTTAAATAGTAATGAGCAGAGCGAGCTAAGGGGATTAAGCTTGGCCTTAGTATCTTTGTGTTCTCAGTGACGTAGTTGATCATTCGTTACTATTGATTTATAACGTGTATTCATTTATTTTTGTGTATGTGCATAAGGAGTGCATGTAGAGGTCAGAGGACAGTTTTGGGGGTTGGTCCTCTTTTTCTATCTTGTTTCTGCCATACATCCTATTCTAGTGTCCTCTGAGGTTTAGGAGATTCCCATGACTCTGCCTCCCATTCTCTGGACGAGTACTGGGATCACAAACAAGTGCCACTGTGTCCAGCTTTCACATGAGATCCAGAGATCTGTACCCAGGCTTTCTTGTGTGCCAAGTGCTGTTGTTATGCACAGCTGAGTCATCTCCCTGTTTGCACTATTAATTTTTGAGGCTTCAAAAACATATTCTTTGGTGGCTATGTGGTGCTATAGTTTGGACCTAGAATATCCTCCACAGACAGATGTGTTAAAAGCTTGTTCTCCAGCCTGTGATGCTGTTGAAGTGTTATGGAAACTTTAGGAGGTGGGGCCTAGTAGGAGATCCCTCTAGGCCTGGCCCTTGATGGAGACTGTAGGCCATGGGTCTCTTCATCATTCTTTCTTTGCTTCCCAACTATAATTTATTATTCTACTGAGCGCTCTCCGCTGTGATATGCTGTCTCACCACAGGTCCCAGCTGAGCCTTTTAATCATGTACTGAAACCCCTACCCCCCCAAACACACACACACACACACACACACACACACACACACA